>NW_002987009.1:388121-390084 GCF_000006295.1 Pediculus humanus corporis
CAAGAGAGAAAGAGAGAAAACAGAGAGAGGTAGATAAAAATAAGAAAATAAGAAATAAAAAAAAAAAGAAATATAAGATAATAATAATAATATTAATAAGAAATAGAAAAAAAAGCAGAGAGAGAGAGAGATAGAAAATGAAAGAAAGAATAAAAATAAATAAAATAAACAACTCAATGATTTATTTTTAAATAATTATTAAAAATTTATCGACAATTAAAACAATAACAATTTTTTTAAATGATAATAATAATAATAAAGCAAATAATAAAACCACTTGAATGGTTATTATCATCATCATCGTCATTAAAAATTTTTTTTTGTGTAAAAACCGTAAATAATAAAAAAACCACTCGAAAAAGAAAAAAAAGTAATTCAAAATAAATTTAAACCTCCAGAATACTTAAATAAATTATCGATCCTTTATTGAAACAAACAAACAAAACAAACAAACAAACAATGCAATTATCAAAACAATGAACGTTTAGAAACCGATGAGGAGGAGGACAAAAAACAATAATAATAATAATAACAACTATTATTATTATTACTTTTTTTCCGCCCACGCTTATAATCTCCATTGAAAATTTTTTTCGCGGGGTATTTTTTTTTTAAAAAAAATTCCGAATTGAAATTTATATCATCGAGATCGAGATCGAGAACGAGAACGAGAAAAAAAAAGGTTCGAGATTTCGTAATTTAAAAAACGGATTTAAATAAAAATCAAAATGGCTGACAAGTCAAAAAAAAACAACTTTTACCTTAATAAATAAATAAATAAATTTTTTTTTTTTTTTAATTTAAACTTTTAACCCAGTGAACGTTTAATTATGTTTTTAATTTTTCAAAGGTTTCGAAATCAAAAAGAAAAAAATAAAAGGAAATAAAAAAAAGTCCGTTTATTTATTTATTTATTTTTATTAATTATGTACATATGAAAAAAAAAAACTTTTTACGGTCTATAAATGTCTACGGTAAACAAAAAAAAAATGTCAACGACATCAATCACAATTATTATTATTATAATTAAGTAATTAATAATTAATATTTCCGGTTGTTCAATTTTTTTTTTAAATTTTAAATTTCCCGCGTAAAAAATTTATATTTAAAAATTAATTTTTTTTTTGTGTGTTCGTTTTAAAGACGCGTTCGTAACGTTAAAAATGTTTTTATTTTATTTTTATTTATATATAGATATTTTTTAAAATTTTTTTCTAGTGCCACGACGATTTAAACCGACGGCTAAATCACGTGGATGTAAAAAAAAAAAAATTCACCCGCTTAAATTTTTTTATATGCAAGGAAAAAAAAATTTTTTTTCTCCAAAACCTTTTATGAAAATTCTAAACAAACAATACGAATAAACATCCACCCTCCTTTCTTTTCGGGTTAACAAACAAACAAACAAACAAACAAAAGGAAAAATGATAAATTTAAACAATACGCAAAATAAAATAACAAAAAAAAAGAAAAATGTTTTGTAACCGAAAAACGTTTCGACATCACGTTTTTATTATTATTTTCTCTAGAATTTTCTCGAACGTTACGACGACAACAATAATCGAACACGACAAACACGCACAAAAATATAAACCATAATAAAAATAATCGAAAAAATTGTTTGTTGTAACAAAACAAAAACAATCGGAAGAGAAATGAAATTTTTAACTGGAACAAAAAGTTTTTTAAATTGTTTTTTTTTTGTTAACTATTCGTATAATTCAATTAATAAAAACAAAAATTTCGGGAATTTTTCAAAAAAAAAAAGAGTAAATAAAAGAGAATAGGGGGAGTGGTTTAGGGCAGGGAGGAGAGGGGAGGGGAGTCAAAGGGAGGGGGAGGAGGCAGAGAAAAAAATTGTAAGCAAACATTTTTTTTACGAAAAATTTTATTTATATCTAATTCTCTTTTACATTAGTTGTAGTAGAAAAAAAAAATTAATTAAAATCACGTGGGAAGAGAA
>NW_002987009.1:390472-422554 GCF_000006295.1 Pediculus humanus corporis
TATATTTTTTTCCATTTATTTTTAGACCGTTAAACTTTTAAACTCGTTTTTATTATTATTATTATTATTAATAATTCATAAAAAAAAAAACATTTACGCAATCCGTTTTAAATATTTATTTCCGTTAACAATCCTCATTTTTTCATTTTTTTTTCTTACTTACTTACTTATTTCCACGTTATCTTTTTTTTTTCATTCGCACTCTGACCGACTAACATATATTTCACAAAATTTTTCCAATATTTATTTCAGGTTTCAACCCGATACCTGTAGAATTAAAAATATAGTTGATGTCGGATGTCTGTCCGTATGCAACGCGATTTCCTGTAAGATTTTTTCCTTTACAATTCCTTTTAGCGACCGTAGCACGACTTCCGGATGACTTGGTTTGTTTTTATTTCCCACATCCTGTTTCTATTTCGGTCTTTAAATTTTTCCAGAAATCATATAATAAATTATAACTATTGACACGTTACGAGTTTCTTGTTGGAGTTTATAAGAGAATTCGGAGAATATTTTTTGTTTTTATTTATTTATTTTTTTTTTTTTATTTTTACAATTAAGCCGTTTTAAATATCATCGTCATCATCATCATCATCATCATCATTATTATTATTATTAATTTTAAAAAAAAAGGATAAAGTTATGATTATATGTGCGTGCGTGGGTGCCTGAGTGCGTAAAAAATTCAAAGAATTTTTCACCTTGCTTTTATTATTATTTACGTAAATATTCAAAAAAAATTAATTTTATAATTTAAAAATTATTATTATTATTAATTACCGGAAACCGGAAATTTAAAAAAAAAAAAAGGAAATTTTTTTTATATTTTTATCTTTTACTTTCTGGATGACATCACCCTGCGAAAAATTACGTAGAAAAAAAAAAAAAGAAACGAAAAAATTTTTTTATAAATGAAAAAAAAAATAATAATCCAAAGAAAATGAAAAAGAGAGAGAGAGAGAGATAGAAAATAAATAAATAAAAAAAAGATAAAGAGAAAGAGAGAGAGAGAGTGAAAAAAAAAATATTTAATGAAAAAAATTTAAGTAAGTAGTAGATACAGAAAAATACCGTTTATTTTTTTTTTTTATTCAAACAAATATTAAAATGAAATCGGGAACGGATTCAAGGTCAAAACGTCATCGTTCTGACGTCATTAACATTTAAAAACGTCAATCAACTCTTTAATTCAATTGGATTTAAAGAAAAAAATTATTATTATTATTTTTTCTTTTTTTTTTTCATTTACTTACAAAACCTATCGATTTTACTTTATTATCAATTATCGATGATGATGATGATGATAATAATAATTTAAAAAGTAGGAAAAAGTTTTTTTTTCGTGTCAGCAGAAATTGAGTACAAATCATTTAATAAACGGCGGGATCTATGAAGAAAGCAAATAACGAAATGATTATTATTATTAAAATTTTCCTTAAAGGTGCTCAATGATGTTTATTGGATTTACCAGAGCCCCCCGGGGACCCGGGGCCTCGGGTGGGGGGCCCTCTCCCCTAAAACGCATAAAAAAACAATCGTAATTAATTTTCTACTTTCGTACTTTTTAAAACTTTTACATTTTTTTTTTTTTTTTTGCGAAGCGTATAATAACAAAACAAATAAATTTTGCTGGAAATAATTTTCGTACTGGAGAAAAAAAAATAATTTTTCCAGTTTTCACGTTAGATTTTACATAATAATAATTATTATTATTATTATAATTGTTTATAATCACGTGGTTTCGAGCAAATTTTTTTTTTTTTAATTTAATTCATTCGTTTGAAAATTTTCTATTTTTTTTCATCGAGTGTAAAAAACTCCATGATGATGATAATAATAATTATAGTGATTATGATAATAATAATAATAATAATGATAATAATAATTTCGTTCGTTAAGTTGGCAATTCGTGTTCGGATTAATTTAAAATAAAAAAAATGTGGATGGAATGATTTTTTTTTTTTTTTTAAATATTTTTTCGTTATATTTTTCGTTACTACCACGACAGAAAGTAAATAATTTTTTTAAGAGTCTCAAACCGGAAATCGATGATAGATTAAATGAAAAAAGGGGGAGGGAGAGAGAGAAAGGGGAGGGAGGGGAAGGGAAGGAAAAAAATCATTTAAAGAAAAAAAAAATTTTTATTTTTTTTTTTGGTCGGATGACGTCAATCGTTCGTTTTTACAAAAATTTATAACGAAAACGACGTGTAAGAAGAAGATTTTTTTTTTTTAAATAGTCTGTTTTTTATTTTTTAACACCGAAAATTAAATATTTATACTCTCTCTTTCTCTCTCTCTCACTCTTTTTAGAAGTAAATTTTTGCGTCCAAAAAAAAAAAAAGGAGTTCAAATTATTTTTGAACGATAGCCCCGGTGACCAGTTTTTTTTTTTTTTTAATAGCCAAAGGTTATAAACAGTTAGTGAATGGTTGATTTTTTTTTATTTTTATTAACAACAACAACAACAACCGGAATAATTTTGTAACTTTTTTTTTTTTTTTTTTTCTAATCGTTCCGGTTTCGGGTCTCCATTTAAAAAAAAAAACTGTTCCCCGTATAATCATTTTCTGAAGTTTTAAAACAAACAATTATTCAGGGTTACTCTTGAATATTTGTCAAACAAACGAAACAAACAAAGAAAATTTTTTTTTATTTATTAAAAACTTTTAGTTCCGCTTTTATTTTTGCAAAAAAAAACAATTTCCAGGAATTCGAAACTATCACCAAAAAACGATACGGTCACCAATATCGTCACCATCATCGTCATTATTATTATCATCATTATCATCATCGACTTACTACTACTCGTCGTCGTTCCGTTAGTTTCAACTTCTTATTAAAAAAAATTTTTTTTTTTTTTTTTTATTAGGTTGTCGTTCTGTTTAACGCGAAACACGAGTTTCATTCATTCGATTGATAATAAAACGTTGCAAAATCGAAATAAAAAAATTTTTTTAAAGTCTCGTGCCACGTTTAATGATTATCATTTATGATAAAAAAAAAAAAATTTCGTGTGGTATAAAATTCCTTTTTTTTTAAAGGACAATAATAATAATAATAATAAGGAGAATATAATTAATTCACTTGCACGAATGACATTGTTTTGAACTAAATTAAATTTTTTTTTTTTTTATCTCAAAGAGAAAGTTTTTCGCCTTCGGTATTTTTTTTGTCGTCTGCTTTATTTACAAAAATCATTAGCATAAAAAGAAAACAACGGAAAATTTTTTCTTTTTTTTTGTTCCTCGGGTATCGTTTTTGATTTTTTTTGTTTAAATAAAAAAAAAAACCTGTAAAGCGTTTAACACTTTCTTTTAGAAAAAAAAGTGAAAGAAATTCAATGCTGCCAACCGTTTCGTATTCATCCAAAAAAAAAAAAAATTAATATTTATCCATTCATAAAAAAAAAAAAATTTTCACTCTCGTAATTCGAACAAAACGAATTGATTCGATTTATAAAATACTTGTCTTCCCCTCCCCCCTTCCCTCTTCTCCTCGTACCGGTGGCCCCCTTTATCTCCTCCTCGTTGTGTGTCTCCCCACTTGAAATTTAATTTCGTGTCAATAACAAAAACTTTTTTTTTTTATTTATCGATGGCTACCGAAAAAAGTTTTAGAAAATTAATATTAAAAAAAAATTCAAATTGAGGTTAAAGGTGTGACGTAGTCTCGTGACGCACCTTTTAAACTTTCGCGCCAATTTTTTAAAATATTATTTAAACCGGAAATAATTCGTTTTAATACATGAAAAAATTTATCTTTAATTAACGATGAAGTTTTAAAATAATAATAATAATTAATTTATTTATTAATAAAAAAAATATTTACATGGTCGTAAAGTTTTTTTTTTTTTTTTGGTTGTTTTGAGACAAACAACAAACGACAAACGACGTTTTAATTGATTTATGTTTACAAAAGTAATGAATATTAACAACTAATTTTTTTTTATTTGCGTACTTGACGTAAAGACCCTAATTAAAATCGAATAAATATAATTTCTTTTTCATACTTATATAGCTTTCTAATTTCATCTAAGAATAAATTTTTGGGGAGCCTCCCTACCTCCCCCGGCGGGAAATTTCGCAGGGGCAAAGGAAGGGAACAAACCCGTAAATTTTTTTTTTCATACGTGAACTTTTAATTTTTTTTTTTTTGACGAAACCATATATTATTGAAATCAAACGAAATTTTTTACAGCTCGTTAACGACTTAAAAGAAAAACCGCAAAGCAGACGACAAAACGAAAAAACGCAGGAAAAACTCGCGTTTGAATTTTGTTCTTTCTTTTTTTCTTTCATTCTTCTCTTCATTTAATTTTTAAAAAATATAAAGGAAAATTATTATTCGTTCACGCCCATTTTTTGTTATTATTATTATTATCATTCCATATAACTTTATTGTTTTATTATTCTATGACGATTTCATAGAGTAAAAAAAAACTAATAAAAAAAAATTTTCTTAATTAATTTTTTCTAAAGCTTATTGTAGTTAATTGAGTTTATTGTTATGGTTTATTTCTCCATAACTAGGATCGTTCACAAACAAATAAATAAGTGATAATAATAATGATAATAATGATGATAATGATAATAATAATAATAAATTTTAAAATAATTTAATTGTTTCGATTTCTTTTTTCTCGTTTGAATTTAAAAAAAAAAAAAAAAAATTTATAATTAAGTAAATAAATAAAGAATTTAAAAAAATTGTGTAACTAATGATGATAACGATAATAATAATAATGACGGTGATAATAATAATAATAATAATAATAATAACGACGACGATAATGAAGGGGAAAAAAAATGAAAGAAAGAAGAAAAAAAAAAATTAAATAGAAAGTTCTTGGCCACGATCTACATTTACGTATTAAATTGAAAGTGTAACGACGTGACATTGAAAGATCAAATCGATGCCGGGGGTTTTTTTTTCAATATATATATATATTTAAAAATAAATATTTTCGTACATTATATATGTATACGTTTAAACAAGTGTCGTGTCATCAGATAAAAACAAAAACAAAGTGAAAACGAGTAGTAAAAAAAAAAGAAACATTTTTTCACAATCGTCGCAATCGCGAATCTAATAATTAAAAAATAATAATGATAATAATAATTGTTTTTTTCATCAACCTCTGCTATAAAAGCTATAAATTATCAAATATCTTTCATTTTAGTGCTATAAAATAAATATTTATAGTAATTATATATATAGAGAGCGTGTAAATTTTTTTTTTAATAAATTATTAACGCTCTTGAAAAGAAAAAAAAATGGCGTACGTATTTCACTTCATGTACTCAAAGTTAAAAAAAAAAACGTTCGTTCGAGCATTAACGGCTGTAATCGTGACGACGATAATAATAATAATAACTTTTAAACGTTTTTTAGTTAATTATCATTATCATGTTTTACTTAAAAGAAAAAATTTAATCTCTTTACATTTTTGTCTGTTAGTTTTCATTCGACGAAATTACTTTCTAAAATGTTTTTTTTTTTTTTAAACGGAAGTGACGTCAAACTCACGCGCACTTACGCACGTACAAATTAAAAAAATTTTTTTTTTTTCTATTTTCAGGTTTTAAGTAAAGAGATGAGAATAAGGAAAACGTTTCGTGTACCGATGAATATTAACAACATTATAAAAGAATAAATATACTATGTGACGGGATTATCGATAATAATAATAATAATGTGAATAGTGGCCGGAACCGACGGAAAACGAGTAAATAATAATAATAATAATTTGTGACAATTTGTAAACAATAAAAATGGTGCGATTAAAATTTTTAATATTAACATTTTTCATGGTCGAATCGAAAAGTCAATCGAACGGTAATCGAAATAATTTCGATATAAACGACGTCGTTATTATCAATAATAATAATAATAACACGAGTGTAAATAATAATAATAATAGTAGTAGTAGTAGTGCATTAGGAAAAAAAAAATGGGAAACGGATGAAATAACGAGGAGTCAATTATACAATAACGAGAGTTATAATTTTTTTTCATACGTCGATGGAATATTAAAAAAATACGATAATATAAATTTATCGAAAGGTATTCGATTGGAAAGAATCGATAATATCGATAATAATGATGTTAATAATAATAATATGGATTCGTACGGAGGAAAAGTTTTGAACGAATTAATTAATTATTCGGATAATCACGTGTTAAAAATTCAATTTTTCGATTTGATTCAAGATGCCAGGGATAAAATCATTATGGAAGGGAAAAAATCCCGTCTGGAATCGTCCGAAAGATGTAAGTTCTTCATACGCTAAATAATTATTTATTTATTTATTAAAAAAGGTCAAAGGTCGTTGAAATTTTGAATGAGTGACTGCGTGTGTTATGTGACATGTGTCAGAAAATAAAAAAACGAATATATAACGTCCTCGATTGATAATTTATGCAACGTTGCCAAATTTTAACGCGTGCTGGAGAAAATTCGTCGCGAATTAGTAATATTATCATTATTTTGGATAATTACGGAGGTGGAAAATTTTTTTAACTAGAATTTCGTTTGTCCTTGACACGGTCCTTAATTAATATATCAAAAAAAAAATTTACCGTTAGAATAGTAGGAGTCACAAATCGAAAAAATTTTTTATTTTTTTTTACCGGGGAAAATTATCTAAAGGAAAACCGGAAATGGTAAATAATTTTTACCGACCTTAAAAAAAAAAAACGGTGGAAAATTTTTTTTTAATTTCGTCGAAAAGAAAAACTTTCACTCCATGCACGACCTGATCCCCGCAATATTTTTTTTATTTTATCCATGCGGTTAAAAAATCTTAATCACAAACGGCCAACCTTAATAATAATAATAATAATAATAATAATAATAATAATAATAATGTAATTAAAGATAAAGTTAAATAAACTCGTAAGGGGGGAGAGAGAGGAGAGAGGATACAAGATGGAGTGTAAAAACCGATGGGCGTATTATTAGGTCATGTAAAAAAATTTAAACGAGTCGAGTAAGGTAATTTAAAAAAAAAAAATAATAATCGTATTAATATAATCATTATTATCATTATAAAAAACCTGGACGTGGTAAAAGAAAAACAACCGGAAAGAGAATTATTAACGGCGGTGGTTAAAATAATAATAATAATAATAATCACAATCGCGATGACAAACGATTTTAATTCGAAATTTTAAAAAAAAAATTAATCATTCGGTTGGGAAGGCAATATAAAAAATAACTGGTCGTTAACGAACGTGGTAATAGACAAAAATATTTTTAAAAAAAAAACGGTTCTCATTAAATTGTACACCGAAATACCGTGATCTATCACGTGACAAATGACGTGGAAACGAGAGTGACGTGTTGAGTAAAAAGATCGTTCGGTTCGAGTAATTTGTTAAAAACTATGATGATGATAATAATAATAATAATAAAACAGGTAAGAAGAAATTGGTGGTAATTTACCAGTAATTTGTTGAAAACCTTTCACCGTTTACCAATCGCGACCGATTGATGAAAAAAAAAAATGGAGAAAAGAAAAAAGTAAAAAAAAAAAAACGAGGAAAATAGAAGGGGAAAGAGAGGAGAAAATATAAGAGAAAGGAAAAACGAGAGGGAAAGGGGAGGGAGAGGGGAAGGGGAAAGGGGAAAAATTGTTTTAAATTTAAAGTGGAATTAATTTGTCGTAAACCGTTTTTTTTTTTTTATTTTATCTGGAACGAATGCAAAAAAATTTTTTTTTCATCCAGACACTCCAGAGACTCATTACGTAAAAAAAAAAAAAATTTAATTAAAAACGTTACCCATTAATAATAATGATGATGATGATGATAATTGTTTTTTTTTTGTTATGCGCGATAATTGTTGCTGCCACGATCGATTCGTATTCAAAAACATTAAAAACATGTTTGATTGGAAAACTTTTTTTGTTATTCCACAGATGCAAAAATTAAAAAGTTTTTTTTTTTTTTTTATTATGTTTAACGAATTTCCGACGTGGCCCGAGGGACGGTTTCGAATTTTAGTAACGAATGAAAAAAGAGAGAGAGAGAGAGAGAGAGAGAGAGGCAGAGAGAGAGAGGGAGAAAGAGAGAGGGAGAGAGAGAGAGGGAGAGAGGGAGAGGTAATGGTGGAAAGTGAGGAATAAAAAAAAGTTGACGAAAATTATTTTTTTTTTTTTAAATTTAATTTTATCATGGAGTCTTGTTATTTGTCTCAGGTGTGAAATTTTGATGAAGCGATTAAAAATCTAACATAGATACGTGTCGTGTCACTAGAAAATAATAATAATCACTATTATTATTACTTCCGAACGAGGTTATCGATTTTACACGTTCGCGACATGGAATTCTTTAAAACAATCGTAAATTATTAAAATTATTATTATTATTTTTCCGTGACAAAATCCGAAATTATTAATCGTCACTTCCTTTGCACTGGTTAACCATATCCGGTTTTTATTATTTTACCTCTTCCCCTACACCTCCTCAAAAAAAAAAATCGAACGATATTTCAGATCGAAAAATTTCTCTTTCCCTCTCTTTCACTTTTTTTTAACGTGTCAAAAGAATTAATTAATCATTATAGTCGTAATAGTATAGTTATTCTTCTGCCACGATAAGAGAAAAAAAAATTATAACGCCATAAACGAATTTATAATTATGCACCCATATATTTGATTTCAATCGTAAGTTTAAAAAAAATGAATTTAAAATTTTTAAATTTGCGCGCGAAAAAAAATGAAGAGAAAAGTTATAAGAGATAAGTAAGGAGTAGGGGAAAAGGGAAGAGGGGAAAGAGAGAGGGGGAATCGCATTCAAAATCCGTTATTCGATTTCAAACTAATAAAAATAATAAAATGAAAAACTAAAAATTTTCCTTTGTCGAAACACCTTTGAAAATTCGAAATATATATTTTTTTTTTCCGATTGATTAAATTACGTAACTTTTTAAATAATTCCTTTGAAAATAATCTTTTAAGAAATTAAATTTATTTAATTTCAAAAAATAAAAATATTTACGCACGCACGTGCATAATCAAATCAAATATGGCGCCATTTTTATTAACCGGCGAACGTTATTCGTTAAGAGAGCGTGCGCGCGGAAATCATTTCATTTTCGCTATAATTAATTTGCTCGTTTTTTTTGCAATTTTTTTGCGACGATTTGTAATTTTTTTTTTTTTTTTGACGTATTCGGGTTGTTGAGTTTTTTTTTTCATTTCAACAAGTACTTTAAAAAAAAATTTCCATTTCAATTATTATTAACGATAGCAAAAGTATAACGCAGATTTTTTACAATTTTATAAAAATCTATTTAAAATAATAATGATAATAATAATAATGAAATTTTGTCATCGATATATCCTTAACTCGACATTTGTTTTGTTTTTTTTAAACCGGAAGAAGACGATTTCGAAAAGGTTAATGACCCCATTTTTAATCTGAGAAAATTAACAAATCGCATTATTATTATTATTATTGTTTGGAAAAATTGCAGACGACGGAAGGAAAACGTTTGTTTTTTCAATAAATTTCGATTGATGAAAAAAATCTTTTGTTTGTATTTTTCGAATGATGTTTCGAACATGAAAATAATGCAATGATAATAATAATAATAATGAGATTTTGATGGTGTGAAGTCGAACGTTGCCGAACGTCACCGAACGTCTCCGAACGTTTAATTGAACCTAACGAGAAAATTAAATTTTTGTTCGAAATAAACAAAGAAAATGAATTAATGATGTTAGTCGTTGGTGACTAAGGATTCTCTCTTATTATATAAATCATTTAACGTCACGGAAGATGTAAATGAGGGTAAAAATAAACCGGAAACGGATATATTAATTATCTTCGCACTTCCCTACTCTCTTTCCCTCCCCCAACAACTGAATAAAATTAAAAATTTTCGAGTTTTAAAAACATTTCGAGATTTTACGGACTCTTTGAAAAAAAAAAATTTTTTTACATTGAAGTGAAGGTGATGAAAATTTTAGAATTTTTGTATCACGTGACTTTAATTTAAGAGGTACCGGATGATGTTTTCGAACTTCCGTTAAATTATTTCAAATAAAAATTCTAGAATTTTCTTGCATTCGTGGAATTTAAACGTACCGGCGGTAAAATTCGATGATTCCGGGGATTCGATTTTTAAATTTTTTTTTATTTTATTTTAATTGATTTTAATTTTGATTTCCGGTTATTCGATTCTAATGTTTGGTTTCCGGTAGGATTTTTGAAAGGGGGCAGAGATGGCAAAGAAGGGGGGAAGAGAGAGAGAAGAATATAAAGAAGAGTTTTGAAAAAAAAAATTGGAAAAATTTTTACAAATCCTTGTTCGTAGTAATTTAATTTAAAAAAAAAAAAAACAGGGGTACCAACATTGAAATCATAAATTTTATTTTTAAAAATATATATATGTTTATACGTATTTGAAATTTAATGATGAAGTAAAAAAAAATTTACATATATAAAATTTAATGATGAACACTTGAAAATCTCATATAATGGAAAATCGTATTGAAATGAAAAAAAAATAAATTTTTTTCTTTTTTTACCAAGAGAGAGAGAGAGAGAGAGAGAGAGAAGCAAGAATAAATTGTAAACATAAAGAGAGAGAGAGAGAATTAAAAAAGAAAGAGAATTATCACACACGCACACACAGAGAAAAAGAAAGAGAGAAGACAATTGAGATTTTTTTTTTACACAAACGTAAATATCAGATTACAGATTTAAAAAACTTTATTAAAATCAGTCGGACGTTAAAATAAAAAAAAAAAAAAAAGAATTCCTTATTACGTCACTGATTAAAATTAATTATTTAAAAAAAAAACAAAACAAACAAAACGAAACGAGGAAAAAAAAAGAGGAAAATTTTTTTTTTTTAGAGCGTAAGCGCGAATAATAATTTTCTCATTCGTTCTGGAATGTTCTGGAAAAAAAAACAATTTTTTTTTTCGTAACGTTGGTAATGATAATAATAATAATAATAATAATAATTAATTTGATTTTAATAAAACGATTTTTTTTTAATTTCCCCCTGGAAAATTTTTTTTTTTTTTTGAATGCAATTTTTTTTTTCTCCAGTTCATGGAAACTTTAAATAAATTTTTGTTATTATTATTATCATTCGATGAAATGAACGAGAAAACGTTTCGAATATTATTATTATTATTATTATTATTATTATTATTATTATTATTATTATTATTATTATTATTATTATTATTATAACGTCCAAGATTTTTCGTTTTTGAAAAAGTTTTCTTCTCGTTTTATTATTTTGATTCATTTTTCATTAGGGGTCAATCAAGAATTCCAGTTAGTTCCAAAATTTTGATTCGGGTTCGATTCTTTTGTACAAACAACAACAACAACAACCAAAAAAAAAAATTTTTCTTTCCTCAACAACCAAACGAAATTTTAACGAAGTTTGTTTTTGAAAAAAGAAAAAAAAAATTTTCTCGGGAATCTGCTTTTGAACAAGATTCTATTTCCGTTTTAATTTTCCATCGTTATTTTTTATCCTTTTTTCTCTTCGTTATTATTTTGTTTGTTGTTGTTAATCGCCATCAACAAGAACAAACAAACTTTTCAAAGGGTTGTTTCTTTTCACAAAACAATTTTATAATTAATTTTTCTTTTTGTTTTGGAAAATGACAGAATCAAACTGACCCGGTCGGAAATATCAAATTTTAAGGATTTTGTAAATTTTCATCTGGATTTTTCCAAAAAAATCTTTTCCTCTTTATTTTTGTTGTTTTTTTTTAACAAACAACAATCAAATCTCTCTCTTGAAATGCTTCCTTTGTTTGTTTTTGACTACTGGAATTTATTTTTTTTTCAAACTCACATCGTCACGCGTAATCGTTTTTCAAAAATTTTCTCTCGTTTCCGCTTTCCCTCCCTCCAACTCCTTCCTCCATTCCCGAAAAAAAATATTCCAACCTATTAAACAAATTGTAAAACGACAATTTCCATAAAAGTGTTTCGTGACCTGTAAAACCTGCGGAGTCCACCTGGAAAGAAAAAAAAAAGCAGTAAACGCATAACACACACAATTTTACAGTTATGTTTAACCTGAGGATGAACGTTTTATAATTTTGTTGCGATTTTATCATACGAAAAAGTTTTTTTTTTTCTCGTTCCGACTATAAATTTAATTATTATTATTATTAAATTATAGTTTTACGACTATATAAAAAACGCGCTATATTAAATACATAGAAAATAAAATTTAAATATTGTTATTTAAAAAAAAAAAAACCCGCACAAAGTATTTGTAAAATTTGAAATCGATGGGCTATAATTTTTTTTCTTTTTAAATTTTTATAGCAATTATAGTAATTATTTAAAACGGAAAAAATAGTGTCAAGCTATAAAATTAAACGTTTTTTTTTTTAATGGAGAGAAGAAAAGAAAACGCAGAGAAGAAAAATTTGTAGGGTTTAAAAAATAAAATATAGCAAAAAATAAAAAAAATTTAAAACGAGTTTATAGCACAAGAAATTCGCGCTATAAATTTAATTTAATTATTTTTTTTATAGTCGAAAAAAAAACTGGATAAAATTTTCTCTCGATTGCGTTTTTTTTTGTAAACGCTATAAATTTTTTTTTGTTAAAATTAATATATACATGAAGCGTTTAAAATTTTTTTTTATAGTCTATAAAAGGTACGCCAAATAGAACGATGATAAAAATGATGATTTAAAGTTTCCATAATTTTCGTATATCAATAAAAAATAAATAACTCGCGCTATAATTTTTATTCGAATCACGTTTTATAATTATTTTATTTAAAAAAATTTTTTTTTATTATAGCGCTATAAAAATTATTATTATTATTTAAAAGTGATCGTTTCGCGATAAATTATTAATTATGATAATAATAATAATAATAATAATAATAATAATTGATAACAAACGCAGATGTGGCGAATTTTATAGCGGCGTCAAACATTTTCTATATTTTGATATAAATAAAAAAAAATCCGCGATCTGTGACGTTTACCTGGAATATGGCGACGGCAAATTTTTTTCGTTTTGTGGTTTTATCACGTGGTATCACTGATAAATGTTATCAGCAAAATTATATTAATAATAATTATTAATGATTACAGCTTTCGGATTTCAAAATTTGATGGTGCCAGTCATGATAGGTTTTCAAATAGTCAAATCACTTTTGTTTGCCATGTTTTTACCAAGCGTTTTGGGTAATTTGGGTAGATTCGTCGGCGAGGGTGTCAAATTTCTCTCGTCATCTCAACAATTCAGGCATCCTGGAGAAATCGATAACGGCAACGTTGGACAAATGGAAGATTTCGAATTCAAGGTATAATACTCGCGTTTTAAAAAAAAAAAAAAATTATTAAATAAATAATTTCATTGAGAAATTTTTTTTAAAATTCACAGGATGTGAACAACAATTACGATCAACAATATGCTGACGGACAAACGGATGGTTCGGCTCCTGTATATTCCTATGCTGCATATCCGAATAATTACGATTATAATAAAGGGGAACAATCAGGAGCGTATTCATCCGTCGCAAGCAGGTAATATATTATTTATGTCTTTTACCCACGACGACCCATTTTTTCTTCTGTCTAATTCCACGTTTTTTTTCCTAATTCCACAAAATTCAATTTGTATGAACGTATTTATTTACTCACGCTGAATTCCCTGTTAGTTTTAAATTAATACTCTCATCAACATAAAAAATCATTTCCATCGGTTCATGTATTCATTCCTTTTTTTTTTATTTTAATGAAAAAAATCTTTTTCCGTTCGTAAATGATCGGTTACGTTCGAACGAACGCTTCCTAATAAAAAAAAAAAAATCCTTTCCGGTCATTATTAAATATTAATTTTTAATTTATTATCGATTGATAATTAAAGGTTGAGGTCAAATAGAGAGAGAGAGTGTGTGTGTGTGTGGGGGAGGTTTAAAAAAAAAAAAATTTAATTAAAAAGGATTTTTTTTCTAGGTTCACGACAGGAGCTCATAAGTTAAATTACATTCCTAATAATAATCATCATGGAAGTTTTTATACTAAATACACGGACAAACATGGAAAACGGCAAAATTTCAAGGTAAAATTATAATTTTCCGAAAAAAGTTAAAAATTCCCGCGGCTTCCTTCCTCCCTTCTCCCTACTTTCCTTTCCTTCCCCTCCCCCGACGGCTTATTACCGACGCATTAAAATATTTTCTTCTGCTTTTTTTTTTTTTTTACGCCCTCGCGCGCGCGCGCGTGTGTTTGTGTCACGCATAATTTTATGGTTAAATGATTCTCACGTAGAATCGTGGCACCAGTTTTTCTTTTTTAAATGATAATAATAATAAATGACACGTTTTTTTTTCACTCACGGTTATTATTATTATTGCAATATAATTTTATTTAATTTCATTCCGGAGATTTAATTTACAAAATTTAAAAAAAAAATTTTCCGTGCTTTTTTTGATTTTTCTCTCTCGAATATTTCTTTTTTTTTTTTTTTTTAGAACAATCGAACGGACAAACGTTCGGACGTTCGAATTGTTAAAAAAAAAATCTGACGTTAATTCTACGAAAAAAAATAAGTAAATAAATAAGAAAGGAAAAATTTTTTTTTCCCAACCTTTAAACTGTCAATTTATAAAAAGTGACGGAAAACGTTGTTACGAAAAAAAATTTTAATAATAATATTATTGACGAACCTTTTCTTTTTTTTGAATGGAAGAAGGTTAAAAAAAAAAGGAAGAGAGAAAGGATGAATGAATAAATGAATGAGAATAAAGGACTTTCTTTTCTTATGACAATGAATAGAATTTTTTTTTTTTTGGAAAATTTTTAAATGAAAGTAAATTAAATTACCAAGCGGAGATGTCAAATTGACTTTTTTATTTTTCCAGGTTTTCCATAATATTCCATCGTCTTCTTTACTTTTGACGAATTACGATCCTTTTTACAGTCCTTTACTGTCTAGAATGGACAGCGTTTTCAAACAATTAAACTACGAATCCGAATCGTGCAGAGAAAAATTAATTTGTTTGATGTATAAAAATCCGGCGAAATTCGCACCCTATAGTAATTTAATATCGGCTCAATTAAGCAGGTAAATAAATTTTTTAAATCCGCCATTTTTTTTTAATTACGTCACACGCAAAAATCAAATAATAATAATAATAATTTTTTTTTTCAAATAGGGAATTGAACGAATTGAGAAAACCATCGACGGATAATCCGGATATATTGAGATTTTTTAAATATATGAAAGCAGCTAAAGACGGTCAAGATGGTCTAGAATGTTCTAAAACATATTCCGGATGTACGGATAATAGAGAATCGATAAGTTCTCCCATGGTTAAAACGTACAACGACATAAATAAATTGGTACACGCGAGAAAATTATTTTCTTAGTCACTTAGACTTTTTTTGCATCTGGTCAGAAATGCCCCCCGCCCCCACGAACTCTTTCTCCGCCTCCCCCTTGAAAAAAAATTGATTATTTTCTCGCGGAGGAAGCGTAAAAAAAAAAAAACGAACGGAAGGAGGAAAATAAAAATAAAAAATACTTTTTGAACGACCCTCGACTGTAAATTTTCCACGAGTGAAATCCGAACGAACGTTTCTTGCTTTTGAACTTTCGTACAATTTATACGCCGCGATTTCTTTTTTAAATTTTTTTTCTTTCCTTTTATTTTTTTCCTTTTATTTCCTTTTCCTTTTATTATTTTAATGCGAAAAAAAGGAATGAAAATAAAAAACCTTTGTAACGAGGAAGGGGGAGGAGGGAATCTTTGAAAGGAAATTTTTTCCCTTTGTTACAATAATTTTTCTCATTTTGACCTTTATTTGTCAATTTCCATTGTGTCCCGTATAAATTTTCCATTGTTTTTCACGATAATAATAATAATAATTTTCACGTTTTTTTTTGGAAGTTCTGTCCTACCGAATTAATGTTAATAATAATGATAATAAATTGAAAAATAATATTTTTTTTTAATGACGTCAAGCGAAAAGAAATTTTTTTTATTTACGCGGCGTAAACGTGGAATTAATTTTTTAAAATATCGAGTGTCGTTGATTTTTTATTTGAAAACAGGGGGGGGGGGAATTTTTTTTTTTTTTTAATATTAAAAATTAATAATTTAAACCTTAAGGTGTTTGTAACGAACTGCCACCGCCACCCCCTCCATCACCATCACCACCACCCTCGCCGATCTTTTCTATATACCCGATAAAAATTTTTTTTTTTTTTCAAGTAAATAAAATATTTTTAAAAAAAAACGCGAGGACTCGAGCACATTTCGATGATTTCTTTTTTCGTTTTTTCTTCGTATCCTCTGCCCGCTCTCTCGGAAAATAAAAAACCGTTTTTCTAATTCCACGATCAAAAAAAAAAAAAAAAAAAAACAAAAAAATTCCCCTTATTATTTCGTTTTTTTTGTTGTTTTAAAAAATTAAAAAAAAAAAAAAATTAATAAGTAAAACGATATTTTATGACGGGAATAACAAAAAGAAAAAATCTTTTTTTTGTTTCAACGAATGTTTCATTTCCGCTTCCGTTTTTTCATTTTCTTCTTCCTCCTTTGTTTTGTTTTGTTCGTCAGTAAAAAAAAACAAAAACAATCAAAAAAAAAAAAAAAAGACGTTAATAGCATTTAAATAATTTATTTATTTATTTTTGTTGTATTTATTAGATCGTTATTGATAATAATAATTATTTATTTATTTATTTATTTTTTACGTATAAATTATGTATACATATGAAAAAAAAATTATAGTAAAATTTTTGCTATAAAAACACAGACACAAAAAAAAATTATTTTTAATTTTTTTTAAATACCCTTTTTCAAAAAATTTCATTTATATTATTATTATTATTATTATTTGACCAGATGTATATATAGAGTCGCTATAACTATATAAAAAATTATAGTCGCTCTATAAAAAAATATTTACTATAAAAAAAAATTTTTTTTAATTTTGATTTAAAAAAATTTTTTTTTTTGTTCATTCGATAATTACATAGTCTGCTATATATTTTTATGGGCTATAAAAATTATAGCTTTAGATAAAAAAACATCTCAATTAGATAACGTGCGCTATAAAATAACCGCTATATACGTATTTTTAATAAATAAATATATGTATTTTTTTCCAGTCTGAATGAGGTAAAAATTAATACATAAAATTTTTTTTTCTGAATCGAATTTCAGTTAAAAGTACTACATTCATACACGTCTGGAATATTTTATTTAAAAAAAGAATTTAATTTAATTATTATTATTTCCGGTCGAACAATTATTATCTATTTCCGGTTCGATTATTTTAATATAATTTTATTATGCGGTAAATATATAATTTATTGTCGTTGACAAATTTATTATTATTAACAATCGGGTTTTGGTTTTTCGTTTTTTTTATTAAAAAATTTTTTATAGAGTGTGAAAATCAATTGATTTGGAAAAAATAAAACAAACAAATAAACAAACAAACAAACAAACATACAATCAGTAGGAAACGTAAAAAAAAAATATAAAAAACGATGCGTCGGAAATAAATTATATTTGTTTATATAAAATAAATGTTTTCTCGCGTATAAGGGAAAAAAAAATAAAAAATTTTTTCCTCGAACGTTCCAGAATTTTCCTTCTTCCCCTTCCTCCCTTCCCTCCCCTTCATCCCCCTCTCCCTTCTCCCTTTCAACTCTTGATATCTCATTCTGGAAAATGTTTTGACGCGGCGTCGTAATAGAATTAAATCTTATTAATGATAACATTAACGACGGGAAAAAAAAATTTTTTTTTACGACCGAACGATCAGCCAATCAGAAAAAAGAATTTATTAAAAACGTTTTCTAATGGGTCTAATTATATTTAACATAAGAAAAAAATTATTTTACAACGAACTTTTCGTAATTTTTCATTTTTTATTATCAGTAAAAAAAAAATAAATGAATTGATAAGAAAATGACGTGTCAGAAGATGAAAATATGTATTCGAAATAAATAAATGAAATGAATTTGTTTGTTTTAAAAAAAAAATAAAAAAAATAAAAATTGAATTTTGGCGCGCTTGCGTTTTCGAGTTCGTGTTCTTGCGTACTTGTTGCGTTTGTTTGCGTTTGTTTGTTTTTGTTGCGTGTGTACATCACATCACAACCATGTCGTCTGATCATTTGTTAGTAATTTAATTTAAAATCACTGGAAATGTTTTTTTTTTTTTTTTAATTTCCTTTTATCGATAAAAAAATTTCTAAGGATTTATATATATATATATATATATATATATATATATATATATATATATATATATATAAATTTTTATTTGTTCGATTCCAGTTTAGGTTTTTTTTTCTTTTCCAGAAATCTGGAATCTTAAATTTTTTACTTATTAAAATATCACGAAAGAATATAAAATAAAATGAATTTTTCTAGAAATTTATTTCTTTTTTGGTTTTAATTGTAAAAAAAAAAATAAATTAAATTATTAAAAGGTTTCTTTTTTGATGCGCACGCACACGCACTTTTTTTATGGAAAAAAAAAAATAATTAACTGGAACAAAAGCGAAGAAGGAAGAGGGAGGGGAATGAAAACGTTAACGTCTGGTACAAGCCGGGAGTGGTGGTGTACTCCTGTAATCCAACTACTTGGAGGCTAGGTATAGAGGATGTTTTAAGGGGGCGGAGATTCTGGAATTGGATTTCCCCCTTTGACTTGACGTCTGCTAGGGGTAAATCATCAACTTGGTGAACCCGAGATAGCCAGGTTGAGTCCGAAAAGAAGAAAAATCGACCCAAAAGTCACCAAGTTCAAATCTCGGGAGTGGGAATTCAATTTCAGCTCGTCCAAACAAGAACAGACCTGTACCTATATGAAGGAGATATGTGATCTAGCACGCTTTCGAGGCATTGGGGATGCGCCAACCCTTATTCCGCGGGAGCGCGTCTGGGTACTTGATTCACAAAGGAGAAAATGCGGAGCTGCGACGTGAAAGAGAACATCTCTCTCTCTCTCTCTGGAAATTCGTAGACTCTACGGAAGAGGATGGAACGAAGGAAACAGCTGGGGACTATCTCTTGAAAGGTAAAAATGGGAAGTACGGGGATCTTATGTAGAAAATGGATGGGATTCCTACTTTTGCGAGTGTGGACCTGATGATTCTGGCTCAGGAGGCGTGTTGAGGCTGAAACGTAGGTTAAGTACTCTTGCGGGCACTCCTCCCTCCAGGAAAAAGATCACGTTAAACACATCCAGAAGTTTTAGTTTTGTAGTGGCTTCGTCTGACTCCCAAGGTGGAAAGGTAAGTGCAAAATGCATTTCTTTTATGTTATTAAAAAAAGGAATGGTATAAATCATGTAAAAATAAATATTATTATTATTATTACATGAAAAGTACAGTAAAGTGTAATTACTTAAAAAAGAATTTAAAGAAAGATTCGTCTAAAACCACGACAGTTAAATTCACGTTTTACCATATTTTTTAAAAAAAAGTTAATTATTTTTATCATCATTATTTTAAATTGTTTTTTTTTTTTTTTTTGGATGTAAAAATTATTTTAATTCTTTTGAATTCATTTGTTCTTTCCAGAAGGTTCTCTAGTAGTTTGTAGGTCAAATATCAAAGTTCATTTATAACAACGCGACGGAAAATCTTTTTAGATAAAAAAAAAAAGAAAATTTTTTCAAACTGTCGGAATTTTCATGTTTTGCGGTTAGTTAAAATTCCAGTTTCCGGTTTTATTTTCATTTGTTTATTTAAATTACAAACATCCGAAAAAATCTCCCTTAAGACCAACAGGATCTGTCTCCTCCCCTTCCCCTCCCTCTTTTCCCTCCCCCGTAATTTTTTTGTGTGAAAGAATTGCTTGAAATTTAAATTTACAAATTTTTACCGGTTTTTATTTTCCCGGAAACGTTTCCGGAAATACTCATCGGACAATAACAGTTAATAAGTAACGGATTAAGGAAAAGGAAATCAAATTTCCGTTTCTTAGATATTTACCGGAAATTCGGAAGTGTCGTAATTAAAAAATCGATAATAAAAAAAGAAAAGAAAACGGAAATAAATGTCAAAATCGAGTGAAAGTTTAAATAAATAATAATAAAAAAGCCTCGTGAAATTTTTAACTTCCGGTTTTTAAATAAAAAAACAAACAAGCAGAAAAAAAAGTCGTGTGATAAGATTTTTTTTTTTTTCGACACCTACTATCACGCGATTATTAAAGTCGTCACGAACGTAAAAAAAGAATTATACGAAATCAGTGGCGGAATAAGAAAATCAAAACGTCACATCGAATAAAGATGACCCACCCGAAATAAATAGAAAAAAAAAAAAAGGGTTATGAAAGTGACATACGTATCCTTTTCCTCTCTCTCTCTCTTTTTTTCGACCGCAATACGATGAATTATTTAAAATTCCGATGAATTTTAGTGCCACGTCATAATGAAAAAAATAATAATAATATTATCAACTTTTGATAATTCGTTGAAATAAATGATATAAAAAATTTTTTTTAATGACTTTCACTTTCGCAAAAAATTTTTTTTTTTTTATTTTTTTCACGTTTGTTGTTTGTTGTTGTTGTTGCAAAAGTTACCGAACGGAATTTTATGACTAACGTAAAACAAATTTCAAAACTGGTTTTTTATTTTTTTTTTCAAAGGTCTGTGTCAACGACTTTTACGTACAACAACAAAAAAAAAATTCGTAACGAGTTTATACGCACGACGTGGCACAAGTAAAGCACCTTCGTTATAATAATAACGCTCTTATGACGATAATGATGATGATGATTATAATGATGGTGATGTTGATGATGGTAGAAATGTAGGTGATGGCAACGTTCGAGAAAACGTTTCGAAAAATAGAAAAAAAAAAAGTCGCCTTTTTTAAAAATTTTTTATCATTCCTCCGATACGAATTTTTTTTTCTGCTTCCACGATTCAAAAAAAAAAAAACAAAACGAAAACATTTCTCTCCGCCGTTTGAAATTAATTTCGAAATAAAAAAAATTTTTTTTTTAAGAGCAATACAAAAACGTATCAATACTAAAACCACGACACTTATAATAATAATAATAATAATAATAATAATAAAAACAAAAACGCGCGCGTGTGTGACGTCAAATTACTGTTATTTAAAAATTTAAATAATTTGTTTAAAAAAAAAAAATAAAACTAACTGTAAATAATTTATTAAACAAACGACAATCACTGCTTTTTTTGGTTTTTAACTCATCCACTCCAAAAAAAAAAAGGAGACCGAAATGAAATTGAAAAAACCCAACAAAACTTATTAAAAAAAACCGATTATTGTTTATTTGTCCTATTGACACGATTAATAATAATAATAATAAAAAAGAATTATTAATCATTCTAAACTCGTGTGCAAACGAAATGAAACGAAACAAAAAAAAAAAAAAGTTCCGGATAAAGAATTGTTAACTACGATGACGATGACGACGACGACGACGACGACGATGATAATGATGATAATAATGATGATGATGATGATGATAATTGTGAATGTGAAATCCGGTTCGGGGGATTCCGAATGAAGAAAAAAAAGAAAAAGTTATGTAAAATAGAAGGGGATTATGTAACCCCTGGAATACCCCAAAAATATTATATAAAAAAAAAAGTGAGGTAGTTAATTGACCGGGAAAACAAACAACGAGTTCTCTCGTTTGTCGTTGTTGTCGTCGTCTTGTTTGTTCTCTACCGCAACGAATCTTTAATGTTTTACGAATTCAAAAATCGAAAATTTCAAAAGTGTGCAAAGGTTTTTAAAAAAAATGCAAAGGTTTCGATTTGAAAAACAAACAAACAAAAGTTTAAAAAACAACAACCGATGACGTCATTGGTCGATCGATTGATTTTTTAAAGGGGAAAGAAAAAAACCTCCTTAAAATCATAATTTTAAATTTTGTTTTTATTATTTAAAAAAAAAAAAACAGTTAGAACTCCCCCAAAAAAATTTTTTTTTTCGTTTGTTTGTTTGTTTGTTTGTAGTTTTATCTCTCTCTCTCTTTCTTTCTCTCTCTCCCACGATTTAATTCAACGGAAAAAAAGAAAAAAATTAATTAAACAATAGAACAACAATACAGATAGAACGTGTTTAAAAAAAATATTTGGTAAAAATTATAACGCGTGGCAAGGAGTAAGTAACGAAAAACAAACGAAAAAAAGCAATCGAACAAACGATATCGAAACAAACGACAAACGAACGGACGAATTTGTTTTTTATTTTTATTTTTAACATGTAAAAAATAAGAGAAATTATGAATTTACTATTTAAAAGATGAATTGAAAGTGAAATGGCGTAGTTAGTAATAAAGTCGGAGGAGGTGCGGCGGCGGTTTTTAGTTAATAATTTCATTTCATTTTATTTATTTATTTTTTTAGTAAGTAGTAGTTTTAGTTATACTTTTAGTTTTAATTTTACTAAATTCTTCTTTTTTTTTAATTTTTTTTTACCGCTAAAATTTTTTTAAATAATAAATCGTCCCAACCATTTTTTTTAATAACCGGTAAAAAAAAAATTCAATTTTTCGGACATTTTTTTTTTTGGGCGTTAAAATTTTTTTTTTTTATTATTACGGGGGACCGCGAATCGTAGCAACAGGTAGTAAATATCCTCTAGTATTTTCTTAACAAAAAAAAAGAGGCGCAGACAATAGAATTCGACACTAATTCGAGGAGAAGAAGAGCTCAACCACCGCCAGTCAGTAACTCGAGTGCAAATACCAATGTTGTCGTCATACAAACAAATTTTTTTTTTTTTTCGTTTTTATTATTTATATTATTATTATTATTAACGTAACCGTCGTTTGTGTCGAATGAACGAATATTGTTTAATTATATAAAAAAATTTTTAACGGTTTCGCTGAGAAAAATAAAATTTTTTTTTTTTTTTAAATTAAATTATAGGATTCGGTCGGATATAAATACATAAAATAAAAATGAATACCATCATCGTCACAACCGTTAAACTATTATTATTATTATTAACAACGTACGCGTACCTGATCCTAGCGGAGAATGTTGGTACTATTAATAATAATAATGATCAAACAGTTTATACGAACCTGACCGAAACGGATTGGAAAGCGTATTTTTTTGGCAATGCGACGACAGATAGCGATGAAGTCACCAACAACAACAACAATAGAGAAGGAAGAAATCGAAAGGGAAAAGATTTTTTCGATTTTATAGGTTTTGGAACGGGACCGGAAACGGATCCATATTTGGCACGTGCCAACGATTTATGTTTATCCGGTGATTTATCAGAATGTTTTAAATCAAGAGCTCTCTCATCACTCGATGATTTTTTCACTAGAGAAGGTAATTTTCCAAACGCGACCTTTTTCCGTTGATTGCCGAATTCTTATACTGATAATTATTATTATTATTTTAGGTTATTACGTCACTGATAACGTGAGAGTCATACGTATGCCGGAAGAACAACTCAGACGTTTGACACAAGAATCCTACGAATATTCATCGGCACCGAGAAGCGATGAAACCGAATGGGAACAATTTGTTAAATTTCTTTTGAGAAAAGTCGAAAAATTTGTTAAATCGACAGCGCTGGAAGTTAAAGTACCCGAAGAATTAACTGATGGAGGAAGATACTCGCCGAGATTCGTCGATGAAATAGCATCGGAATTGGATGTTATTGAAGATAAAAAAGCTGGAATCGTCAGTAAGTTAAATAAAATATTATTATTATTATTATTATTATTATTATAAATTTTCCAGGAGATAATTAAAAAAAAAAAAAAAACTGGAATGTAAAAAAAAAAAAAAATAATTGAAAATTAATTTAATTTTCGAATGGAAAAAAAAAATAAAAAAACGACAGGATAATTTTTTCTCCAGTAAAAATAATTATAAAACATTTTTTTTCCAGTTTTTTTTTCCAGTTTTTTCCCTTGATAAAACCATTTTTAGTTAAGTTTTTATTTTAAAAAAAAAAAAAAAAAAAGCTTTTAGTTTTTAAATAAAGCAGAAGAAAAAAAAAATTTTTTTTTTGTAAGTTGTTAGTATTTAAACTTAACTTCCTGGAACGTAATTAAGACATCGATTATATGAATTTATTTTTTTATATTTAGCTTATGAGTTTTTACTAATCGCGCGTCATAAAAAAAATTTTTTTTTCTCTCTGCTTTCCCCCCCCCCCATCTCCACGATTGTGTATACGTTTCTTCTGCTTTGTTTCTTCTGTTTATTTATAGCATATTCTATAAAATTTTCTTACCCTTTTAAATTAAAGCGCTATATTTATTTTTAAAGAAAAACATTTAAACCTTAACCTTAATATTAATTCAAATTTTTTTTAGTTTGCTATCGTTTAAATTCGTCACGTCAATTTTTTCCAAAAGGATACGGATAGAGAGAGGGGGAAGGGAAGGGGAGGGGTAGGATGGGTGAAAAATTCAGTCAAAAAAAGGTTAACCGTTTGTTAAAAACCGTTCATTTTTTATTCACGAGAATAAAACTCTTTTAATTTTTTTTTTTTTAAATCCGCGACAGCAAATAAATAAATAAAAAAGAAGGAGTAGGAGGAGGAGAAAGAGGAGGAAGATGAGAAGGAGGAGTGAGGGAGGGAGGGAAAAATTTAACGTTATCGCATTATCACTTTCAAAACATTTTTTTTTAACTAATCCTTCTCCAGTTTTATTATGAATAAATCGATTCGTTAAAATTTTTCTTAATTTTTTAATAAATTGATTTTATAACGTGATACTGATAAGTATGTTTGTTTTTTTTCTTATCAGTTATTTTAAAAAAAAAGAATTTTCTTTTTGATAAAAATTTTCCGGGTAAAGGAATCATTTTCGTGAGGTTTTAAATTCAAAAACTGGAAAACTTTCAAAAAAAAAAAAAAAGTTTTGACTTAAAAACACACACACGCAGAAAAATAGTTTTCCCCCTCTCCTCTTCTCCCCTCCCCCTTTTTCCCTGTTTGTTTGTTTGTTTGTTTATATGAAGAAGATATTACGATGATGATGAAAAAATAATTTATTAAAACGTTTTTTTTCTTTTTTTTTCCAGCTCGACACAAATTGAAAAAGCTTTTCATTCCACTTTTAATTATATTGAAACTTTTCAAATTAAAACTTTTACTTTTCTTACCAATGATATTGGGAATAGCATCGTTTAAAAAGCTTTTAGGATTTCTCGCAATCGTCATACCTGGAATGATAGGAGTTTTCAAACTTTGCAAGCCGCAACTTTACAGTTCCAGTTTTGGAAACGGTCACGCTTCTTATTATCAACCACCGAGATACACACCCGCTGGAGTCGGACACGGAAGTCCGCAATATTACAGTCATCACGTTCCCTATAATCCAAGTTCGTCGTACGGACACGGCGGAGATCATCATTACGAAGAATATACCGGATATAGTAATCATTACGAAACGGGTAAATCCGCTTCCGGTTCATCTAACGTCGCATTCAGAGATGATTCGCCACAAGATTTAGCTTATAACGGTTATAGAAATTCTAAGAGTAGTTAAAACAAATTTTTTTTTTATAAATATTTTATTTATTTATTTTATATTCGGATTTATAGTTTTTTTTACTCATTTTGACTATTTATTAAAACGTAATCGCTATAAAATTTACGCTATAAAATAATTTATAGTAAATTTTTTTTGTCTATAAAAAGTAAAAAATGAAATCGAGCGATTTGTCGTACGTATAAATTATTGATTGATTTTTTTTTCGTCTTTTTTTTTGTTGTTCCTATTTATAGCAAAATTTATAGTGTAAAAAAATTAACGATTTACACGCTATAAAAAATTTTTTATACGAATTTTATAGAGAAAAAAAAAAAATTTTTTTTATTTTTTCTTTTACCTCGAGTCGATCGCGAAACGTTTTTAATTTTTTTTTTCCTGGGGGGAGAAAATCCTGGATGGAAAATTCCTTTTCTTATTCCCTCACGGGGGGGTCTCTTTTTTCTTTAATGTTATAGTCTTATATAGTCTATAATAAACTCATTTTTTTTATATATAACAAAAAAAATTAATGGAAAATTTAAAAAAAAAAAAAAAAATTTACATTTTATTTTTCTTTTATTATTTAAAAAAAAGATTTATCGTAGTAATAATAATAATAATAGTAATAATAATAATGATAATAAATTTTTATGTACATTATGTACCATTATCAGTTATCATTTAAATAACAAAGTTGATAATAAATAAAAATATTTATAGACGTAAATAAATCGTGTTATATATATACATAAACTTTTATAAAATCCAAAAATAATTTGTTTTTCGTAAAATTTAACCCCCCCCCCCATAAATTTTTATACAAACAATATTATTATTATTATTATTATTATTACAACGATTCGATATTTTCGATGATAACATTATCAGTAAAAATATATATAATAAATTCGTGTAGGTGTATTCATAAATAAAAAAAAAAAAAAAAACATTTCAATAAAATTTAATGTAAGATCGTTTGTTATACACACAAAAAAAAACTTTTTATCATTATTATTATTATTATTACTATATTGATCCAAAAAAATAAATAAATAAATTTTATTTTTTCAATAATAATAATAATAAATAAATAAATAAATAAACGTGAGAATGAGTTCGTAAGGTCGCAGGTCGATAAACCGCGCGGAGTTAAATTCGATACATAAAAAAAAAAAAATTAATAAAATAGTATTCATTATTATTAATATTATTATTATTATTTTTATGTATTTATTTATGTATTAATTTTTTTATTATTAATATTAAATGAGGATTTGACACAGTTTTAATGACGAGTTCGGTGTGTGGAGGATAAAAACAAAAAACTTCAGGCTATAAATTTATATATATATATATATATACGTGAGATCAAGGTCAGTGAATTAATTTCATTAAAATAATAATAATGATAATAAAGATGTATTATTATTATTATTATTATTATTATTATTATTATTATTATTATTATTATTATTATTATTATTATTATTAAAGGTTCCAATTGTTTAAAAGGGCGACGCGATTTCACGGTCATTCAAATTTTTTTTTATTTCTCAGGTACGATTTTGTCTCATCAAAAAATAAGAAATAAAAAAAAAAATTGTAGAAGATTTTATCTTGGTAGTTGTTAAAACTAATAATAATAATAATAATAATAATGATAATCATGATGATGATGATGATGATGACAAAGGGGGAAAAAAAAACAAGAAAATTTTTTTTTGTTTTTGTTTACGTTTAGTAGGGAGCACGTGGGCGTGTGAAAAACGTCATTTAAAAAATAAACTGATTGATAATCTTATCGGGAGGATAATGCGGACATATCTGGTTTTGTAATTAAAATGAATAAAAACTACAACTACTAAAACTACTAAAACTTAAATGAAAAAAAGAAATTAAAAGAAGTCGGGCCAGTTTTTTTGGTTTTTTTTGGGGTTAGTTGGACAATTTTATTATTTATATACATTTTTTTTATTTATTTATTTGTAAACAAATTTTTTAATAAATTTAAAAAATTTCACACGCGCGTGCGCGCTCTCTACGTGCGTTTGTTTGCGGAATTGTTTATTTCTCTATGACTTTTTTCGTTTCGTGCCAAAAAAAAAGAAAAAAAAAGAATTTAAAACATTGTTTAATTTAACCTCTCGAAAATCAAATATTTAAAAAATTTATTATTATTAATAATAAATTATAAATGGATCGATAATTTCACTCTCTCTGTCTTTCTCTTTTGTGGGTCAATATTATCCATATGTTAATAATATGTTTTTGCGCGACACAAAAAACGGCGTTCTCCAGACTTCTCCAGAATTTCTCCAGACCACTCCAGACTATTCCAGAATTTCCCTAAATCTATTCAGCTGTTCTTTAGACTTTTCCAGGAGTTCACTAGAATTTCTCAAGACTTCTCCAAAGTTCTCTGCAGTTCTCCAGACTTCTCCAGGGCGTTCGAAGTCCGTTGGTCGACGTTCGGCGTTCTCAAAACTTCTCTAGCAATTTCATTAGACATCTCCAGACGTCTCCAGCAGTTTTCCAGACTTTTCCAGCAGTTCTTTATTTATATATATATATAAATAGAAAGAGGTCAAATGATAAGAGGATTGATAACGCTCATAGGTGAGTGTGTAAGATTGGATTAACAAACGTTTTAAATTCATTAAATTTTTTTTTCTTGTTTTTTACTTTTTTTCCAGTTTTTTTTTTTTGGTTTTTTCGAAAATTTTAAAATTTTATTTACATTGATTCGATTACGGATATTTATATATATACGAAATTTATAGCGCTACATATATAGCTATAGCGCTATAAATTTTTTTTTTTTCGAATCACACCGAACAAAAAAAGAAAAAAAAGAAAAAAGTTTAAATGAAATAATAAAAAAAAGTTTAAACGATTTCAATTCTCCATCTTAAATCGAATCGAATACGACGACGATAGTAATAATAATAACAATAATAATATCGGTTACAAGTTAAAATCGAAAAAAACGGGAAACGTAAACGCGAAAAAAAAAATTTTTACAAACGGATAATGACGTCATAAAAATTTTTTTTTAAATTTTTTTTTTTTAAACCTTTCGGTAATAATAATCCATTTTTTTTTCGGTAACGGAAAAGCAGAAGGCGTTTATTTTTTTTCTGTAACAGAAAAGCAGAAGACGTTTATTTTTTTTTTGTTACGGAAAAGCAGAAGACGTTTATTTTTTTTTGTTACGGAAAAGCAGAAGACGTTTATTTTTTTTTTGTTACGGAAAAGCAGAAGACGTTTATTTTTTTTTTGTTACGGAAAAGCAGAAGACATTCATTTTTTTTCTGAAACGGAAAAGCAGAAGACATTTATTTTTTTTCTGTAACTGAAAAGCAGAAGACGTTTATTTTTATTTTTGTTCAAAAACGGAAAATAAAATTGTTTTTAAATCGAAAGTTTTTATTTAATTACAATTACGGTTTGTTATAATTAACTTTTTTTTTATAAAAAAAATAGAAAAAAAAAATTGTTTCGTCGTTTTTGTTTTGTTTTTAAAGCAAACAAACAAACAAACAAACAAACAAACGAACAAACAAAAGTAATATATATATATATAGACGGTAAACGCATGAGTTAAAATGAATAAAAAAAATTTTTTAAGAACAACAATAAAGCTCCGTAACAAAAAGTTTTTTTTTTCTTTTTTTTTTTTTTTTATTATTTCTAGAAAGTTCTAAATAAAAATTATTCGAAATTAAATTTTAAATTTTTAACGTAAAACAATAATAATAATAATAATAATTTTTCGTCGGCGGAGGGGGGAGTAAGGAGAGGGGGAGAAAGGGGGTAAATTTTGAAATAGCGGATTAAATATTTTAATATAAAAAATAAAAAAATATTTTTTTGTCAACTTATATGGATATTATTATTATTATTATTCTGCTTCCACTTTCTTTTTTGTTAATGACACGTTAAACGGACGTTTTTATTAACGATTATAATATGGTTCGTTTTTACCAAAACGATTATTGTAACAATATAATATAAGTCAGTCGAACGAAATTGTCCGACTAGAATAAAAAACAATGATGATAATGATGATGATAATAATAATCCACCTTGACCTCCAGACATAAAAAAAAAATCAACTTCACAAAGGGAAAGTCGGTCATTCATAATAATGTCAGGTATCAGGTTTTTTTTTTTATTTTTTTTTTTTTTTTATTTAAAAAAATTCAAATTTTTTTTTTCGCCGCAAATTGTAACCGCGCCTAAAAAAATTTTTGTGTTCGAAAAATTCGGCGACATAAGGAAAAAATTTCCTTTTGCTTACGTCATCGGAGAAGGAGGGGGGATAAGTGAAACGGTTAAAGAAATTTGTTTTTTTTTTATTATTACTTACTCGTGATTCTAGTGCCACGAAAACAAACGCACTCACAAGTTTTTTATATATTTTTATACGAATCGGAAATAAAATTGTGAGAAAGTGATTTAGGCTATTTCTCATAACAAACCTTTCCCCCCCTTCCACCCCTCTCTCCTACCGTCACACCGAAACGTGTAAAAAGAAAAAGTGTAATTAACTAATTAAAAATAAAGTCGAAAAACGTTATTTAAAAAATAAAATTCTCCCTTCTTACTTTTTATTACAAAAAAAATTTTTTTCAACTCCCTTCAAAATTCATTCGATAAAAAAATTTTTTTAATATGAAAATCTGGGTTAAAAAATCCGGTTTCGGCTCGATGATAATAATGATGACAACGAGGGAAAGGAAAAAAAACCGCGAGAGGGGAAACAAAAATAATAATAATAATATTTAATAAAAAGAAAAGGAAAGCGTGGAAGAAGAAATGAAAGAAAAAAAAAAGAGAGAGAGAAAGAGAATGTGTGAGTGTGTGTGTGTGTTAAAAGTTAGAAAGTGGACGTTCAGTATAAAATGATAATAATAATAATAATAATAATTATTATTATTATTAATAAAAATAATAAAAAAAAAAAAAATTTTTCCTCAATGTGACGACGACGAAGACGACGAGTTCGAGTCCGAAGAAAGTTGATTTTTTTTTTTTTAAATTAACCATTTATATATATATTTTTTTTATGTTGAAAATTTCGTGTCACGAGAAACAACCGGACTCGTCACGTATGTTAATTATTATTATTATTGGGTACATATACAAACACACACACACACGCACAAACATATGAATCGATGAATTTTGAAAGGACTATATGGTAAAATAAAAAAAAGACGTAGCAGAAAAAAATTTAATTTAATTTAATTTTTTTTTGGTCAACCGTTCTTTTTTTTTTACCGAAATTGACCACGCGTGAAATCGTCTTTTCCAACCGTTATTTATTCCTTTTTATGATTTAATTTAATTTATCATTTATCTCTCTCTTTCTCTCTCTCTCTCTCTCACTCACACTGGATTTTTGTCACTTGGAATAGGAAAATATTAAAAACCTGGAGAAATTTGGAATAAAACTTTTCATTAAATATTATCGAATAAACCTGGAAAAGAAAAAAAAAATTCCCCAACGAATTTTTCCGATTCCAATTTTCCAGTTTTTTAAAATCGATTGTCGCGTTTGTTTTTCCACAATCTTTTTAAGTTCCACGTCTGACAAATGTTCGAATCCCAATTGTGTTGTTGTAAATTTGCAAATAAATTAAATCCCAAATAAAAAAAAAAATAATAATGATATTCAACGTGTCGAATGAATAAATAATAATAAAAACGGATTTGTTTCCAGGTGTTTTTAATTAACTATCAAATCCTGGAGAAAATACTGGAGAAAAGAGTAATAAATTCGCCGAGAGTAATAAAAAAAAATTTTTTTTTTTTTTTTAACGGCTCGATCGAGCAGATGAAATTATCGTTTTGTTTAATCAATTTTTCGTGTTATATATATATATATTTTATAAACGTTGTCAAAACCGTCGTCGTCGTTGTTGACACGACGACGGAAATACATTTGGGAAAAAAAAAAAAAAATTTTCCCAGACCGGACGCCATTTGCAAAAACTTTTTTTTTTTTATTTAACCGTGTTCGTCAAAAAACGTTTTAAAAAAAAAAATTACGAATAATAATAATAATTATTATTATTAATAACATCCGGTCGTTCGATTAAACATCGACTTCCCATCAACGTTTATTTTAAATAGTTTATTTCCGGTATTAAAAAAAAAAAAATTTAACGAAAAAATATGTCGTTTTTCCCAGCCTCCTTCTCCCGCATCCTTTTCCTTTTTTTTCATTAATCAATTTTTTTTAATTACTCTATGAAAAAATTTTTGGCGCCAATTTTAAAAAATTCAAATACGTACAACGCATTTCGTATACCTTATGATTAATAATATTCATACCGTCATCTTCTTACTTTTATTGGATTTCTACCAGTGATAATAATAATAATTTTAAAAATAAGGAAAAATTATTATCATTCGTTATCAAAATTTCAAACTTATCAAAACTATAATTTTATAGTTTTAATTAAAAAAAAAAAAAGAAATGTTCGAGCTATAAAAAATTATTATTATTATTATTATTATTACGGTAAAATCGTTATTTTACGTTCATTTTTAATTTATTAATAAGTAGGCTACGTTTATAACGAATTATAGTATA
>NW_002987009.1:422729-432146 GCF_000006295.1 Pediculus humanus corporis
CGCGAGCCCCGCACTTACCCCTCCACCCACTTATTTTATTTTAATTTAAAATACGTTGCGTTTCCTCTAAAATACGCGCGTACGCACGCACGCACCATGAAAGTATAATTGGTGGATTTTTCTACTAAACTAATGATGAACATTCGATATTATTTTATATAAATTTTTTTTTTTTTTAGGTTCAGGTACGATTCGGCTTTTCCTTCTACCTCGCACGCGCACGCGCACGCACGCACGCACACGACACAAGGTGAGTTTATTAATTCATTTTTACTTTTATTTTATCATCAATTTAATTATTAATAATAATAATAAATTTCACAATTTGTGTTTTTAATTAAAATTTTTTTTTTTACGGTACGAAAAACGTACCTTAATTTGCATAATAATAATAATAATAATAATAATAATAATAATAATAATAATAATAATAATAATAATAATAATAATAATAATAATAATAATAATAATAATAATAATAATAATAATAATAATGATGATGATGAATTTGATTGAATTTTAAAAAATAAAAATGGAAAAAAAATAAGAAAAAATTAAAAAAATCTAGTAGTAACTGGTTTTTATTTTTTTTAAAATAAAATTTCAGGTATGTCAGGTACTCGATAAATGGCTACTCATTTTTTTAATAATAATAATGATAATAATTTTTTTTTTTTTTTAAAAAAGAAATTTTTTTACTGCGGTCGTTTTGATATGATTTGACCATAAGTTTTTTTTTCATTCCATAAATTTTTATTTTTCTCCATGATTAATTATCCAGTTGTACTTTTTTTTTCCAAACCGGTTTTTTACCATTGTTCCTTTTTTTTTTATTTGATGTTATTGTAAATCCTGGATTTTTCTCCTCCAGAATATATATACATGACGATCCGAAACGATTTTTTTCCTCCCTGTCGGATTTAAAAATTGATTTTAACACATGGAAAATTTTATTGCGTTCGAACAAACTGTAAATTTTATTGTTTAACCTTATTTCACCGTTAAATTTGTTTTACCGGAAACGGATTTTCTCACGTTTATTTACACACAGTTTGAATTTTTTTTTTCCAGAACTCGACATTTCCAGCCTTTTTTTTATTGTATTCACGAATTGTAATAATAACCTTTTTATTTTTTTTTTATTTTTTTGAATTTTAAATTTTACCGCTTAATTTTTTTTTTCTTATGCCACGTTTATCCGATTAAATTATCAAATAATTTCTTTATTTTTAACTTTAATAATAATAATAATAATAATAAATAAAACGTTTAAGCCGTTATTAAAAACCGAAAACGTTTTTTTTTTTTTTTTATAGCTTAACGATAGTTTTATAGCTTTAATTTGAAGGAAACAACAACAACAACAAAAAAATTACTATAATTTATAGAGTGAGAATTACAAACAATCGTTTATGACCTTTAACCTCGTTTATTTTTAAAAAAAAGATGAGGATAATAAAAATAATAATTTTTATTTAAAAAAAAAAAATTCGATGGATGTGATTTTTTTTTAAAAAAAGTTTTATAGTACTATATTATAGTTTATTAATTAAGGTAAAAAAAAAAACGGTCGAAATAAATTAACGTGACATGTTCTTCAAAAAAAAAATTTAAATTTAGTAAAAAAGGTCAAAGGTTATAAATTATTAAGGAAAATGAAGAAGGAAAAATAAAAAAAAGTAAAAAAAAAAACAAAAATTTTTTTTGGAGTTAATAATTTTTATTATTTAAAAAATTTAATAAACAAAAAATTTTTCGGGTTGAAAACCGTCCTCTTCTTCTCCTTCCCCTTTCCTCCTTTTCAAAATTTCCCTCCTTTTCTATCCCTCGCTTTCGAAGGAGAGGTAAACAAAAAAAATTTTGAAAAAAACCTTCCGAAAGAAAAAAATATCGAAAATTTTTATCGTTATACCACACGTTTTTAATAAATTTATTAATTATTAAAAAAATTTTATAGACTATAAAACGACTATATTTTATCGCTATAATAATAATAAAAATAATAATAATAATTTCTTTCTCTTTTAATTAACTATAAAAAAAAAAATGAAAATCAAACGTGTAACTTATGATTTATTTAAACTGATTCACGTCGCGTATCTTAAAAAAAAAAGAAAAAAACGTTAGAATATTATCATTATTATTTTTTCTATAACCGGAAATAATCAATCGAAGAAATAAAAAATATTTATTCGTATCCGGTCGTCGCCATATTTTTCTCTTTCTTAATAAATTATTATTAACATTTGTTTAGTAAAAACACTCGTTCAACGGATGTGAGATTTTTTTTTTTTACACGGTGTTTTTATTTATTATTTAAATAATTATAATAATAATATTAATAATAATAATGATGATGATGATGATGATAATGATAATGATAATGATAATAGTAGTATTATTTGAGTATTCTCTTCTGAAAAAAAAATTTCTTTACTCATGTAACACTTAAAGTAAAAAAAAAAAAATTTATTTTATATTATTTTATTATCATTATTATTATTAATTTTAATTATGCGAATTTATTATCATTATTATTATTATAAATTATTATAATAAATGCGAAATAAGTGAACCACGTGAATTTGTTAAACGTACGAGTATGAATAATTATTTATATTCCTTTTCAAGAATGAAAGAAAAAAAAAATCCCCATGATTTCCGCCATTTTTTTTTAACGCTAAAAAATTATTATTATTATTATTATTAATTAATTCGCTAATTTTCTGCATTCTATTTCATGGTATTGTTGTTATTATTATTATTATCATCATCATCATCATCATTCTATCTTATCGTGGTTTGATTCGATAAGTTTTTGTCGCCATTTTGAATTTTGATTTGAAAAAAAAAAAATTGTCAGCGTTTCCGTTTCCGTTTTTCTTTTTAATTAAACTGTACCTGAATATTTATTTTGTTCGTGCCATTTAATAATTTACTCGCTATGACACCCCCGCTCCCACCCCCAACGAAATCATTTAAAAAGTTATAATTAATTAAAGTTTTATAAAAAATAATTTTCTATTTTATAAAAAAAAATTCAATAAATTAATGACCGTTTAATTAATTTCACGGTTTTTTTTTTTAAACCGAGAAAATAATAAAAAATAAAAAAAAATTTACGATCGCAAATTTATTTATTTATTTAAATTATCGTGAAATCGAGTTTTTATTAACGGTAGCAAAATTAGAGAAAGAAAACACGCACGCACACACACACACACACACACGCACGGGTAAAATAATATTAATTAAATTTTTAAAAAAATTAGTTTTTTTTTTTATTAACTTTCTCTTTTGTCCACATGTTTCTATTATTATTATTATTATTATTATTACTAATAACTACAATTGTAGTGATAATAAATTTTTTTTTTTATTACTAAATTTTTTTACAAAGGCTATAAAGAGAGACAGAGAGAGAAAGAGAGAAAGAGAGAGAAAGACTTAAAAAAAAATTATTGACTACCACTACTGCCACGTGACGCAAAATTTCTTTTCTTTTTTTTTTTCTAATCGATATCAATTTAACAAATAATTGTTTGTGTCACGTGATTTATTATCAGTAATGCATAATAATAATAATAATAATTTCTTCGACTAATTACTTAATACAAACTAAATAATAATAATAATTAATTAATATGTAACATTCATATCAAATCTCATTAAGTGAAACGTAATAAATAATTTCTTTTTTTTTTAATTTGTTGTCTGCTTAGGAATGTGACGTTTGTTTGAAACCGTTTGTTCTTTTGACTTTCATTGAACAATCACAGATTTGCTGTTGATCCTGAACTAAAATAAAAGGTCAAAGGTTAAAAATATTTTGGAAAAGATAAAAAAAAATAAAAATTTATTAATAATAATAATAATATACATGTATTTAAATTAAATAACATTCAATAAACCGATAATAATAAAAAAAATAAATGAAAAACACTTTTCGAGAGTTTCGTATGTTTTTTTCGGAAAAGATGACAGGGGAAGGAGGAGGAGGAGGGAATAAGAGGGGAAAAATAAAACGGAAATGAAAGGTTGAGTTGTGTGTGATGATGATGACGTATCTATCTCTCATCCGCCATTTTTCCAAATAAAATGCACGAAGTTCATTTAAATAAAATGAAAAACTTGTTTTTTTTTTTGGAAAAGATGGAACAACCGCGAGTCACTTTCTCTCTCTCTCTCTCTCTCTCTCTCTCTCTCTCTCTCTCTCTCTCTCTCTCTCTCTCTCTCTCTCTCTCTCTCTCTCTCTCTCTCTCTCTCTCTCTCTCTCTCTCTCTCTCTCTCTCTCTCTCTCTCTCTCTCTCTCTCTCTCTCTCTCTCTCTCTCTCTCTCTCTCTCTCTCTCTCTCTCTCTCTCTCTCCCTTTCTTCCTTTCTCTCTCTCTCGCTTTTTTGAAGAACATATTAAACTTTTTAATGTTAATTATTTTTGAAATTAATAAAAAAAAAAAACTCCGAAAAACAAAAAAACGGAACAGTGTCTTTCCACCATCACTCGTATGCGAATTCCCAACGTTCTCTTAATAACAATAATAATAATAATAATAATAATAACCTTTAACCTTTTAATTATAAAAATTATTTTAATTTGACATAAATTTTTATTTTATTTTTCGTTAATTTTTAAAATGGTGGAAATATATATACGAGATCTTTCTTTCTCTTTTATTCGACGATACAATTAATGGGCGTTTTATTTTTTTTTTTTTTTTACATTCGTGTTCATTGTTATTTTTACTTTCGTTCGCAACAACAACAACAACAACCAGGTTTACTTAAAATTCAGGTGAAAACAACCGATCGATCGATTGTTGCTTCGAAGAGAAAAAAAAAAAAAAGAAATTTTTGTCGATTTTGTAATTACTAATATTCTACGGTTCGACACTTTTTCCTTTCTTTTTTTTTCTCCTATAAAAATTATTATTATTATTATTAATAAAATTTTCAAAATGGCGGATTTACCGCAAAATTTCTATTCTAAAAACCTAAAAAAAAAAAAAATAAAATTTATTCATCGTCGGAATTTTTTTTTTTTCATTTAAAAATTTCGGAAGTAAGAAACGTTTCAAACAAGGAAAATTTTAGAATAAAATATTTATTATATTTTATTTATTGTATAAAATTTTGTTTGTTGTTGTTGTTTTGGTACAAACCTGAATCAGGTACTCCGCAAACGGAACTAAAAAAAAAAAATAATAATAATTAAAGAGGTATCGACATTTAAAATCAAATTGACGGATCATTGGGGAATTGTTATTATTGGATGTAAACAAAAAAAAATTAAGGTCTCAATTTCTCTCTCTCTCTCTCTTTATCTTTTACTTTTAACGTTTCTCTATCTCTTTCTCTCTCTGTTTTGTAATTCGTGCAATTATTTTTTTATTTAAAAAGTAGGGAAACAAGTCGAATATTGCTTTAGGATGTAACGATTTAAATAATTTTGATATTTTGTGTGTTGTCTGTGTGAATACCTTTTTTCTCTTTTCCTTATTTTTTCACGTGCGAAAAAAGGAAGGTATAGAGGGAGGTTCGGAGGGGCGGTGGGAGGTGGGTGAGGGGGCACAGACAAGTTTTCGCACGAATACCGGTACGCGTTAACGAAAAAAAAAAAAAATTGTGTCAAACATGTCCGACGATGCTTTAAGCTATAATATCTTTAAATAGGGAAAATATATTTAATGAAATTTTCTTTTTTTTTTTAAACGTGACGACATTAGTGAATCGTCATTATAAAAGGGCCCAGGGCCCTTTTTTTGTCCCCTTACATGTATATACATACATTCGGTCATTTGAGTTTGAAAAAAAAAAAATTTTTTTTGTTAACCTTCCATGCGATTAAAACGTGACATTTTATTATTACCACGTGTTCTTATACCGTGGTTTAAATATTGACGTGTAAGCATTTTGATTAATACGACCGTAGTTCGTGCCACGTAGATTTCTGACTTTTTTATACGATGACAATAATTTAAAAAAAAAAAAATTCTATCGTTTGTGTTATTTTGTTTTGTTTGAATCAATGTTTACCGCCATGCCGATTTTTTTTTTCTTTTCTTTTCTTTTTTTAATCAAAAAAAAAAAAAAAATACTCACGTGGCATTAGACGTTTTCATTATTATTATTATCATTTTTATTTTTAAAAAAACCGCAACGTGCAAAATTAAATAAATAAATAAATACAAAAAAAAAGGAAAACTTTTTCTTTTTTTTTTAAATTAAATTTGAAAATAAATACGTAATTTTATTATTATTATTATTATTATTATTATTATTATTATTATCGAATTTATTAATAAATAAAAAATTTTATGTATTTATGTATTTATTTATTTATTTGTTTCACTTGCGGGTTTTATTTTTTCGGTTCGATTATTTTATCCGGACTACGAAATTTCTGTGACCACAAAAGATTTATAAGTCGAATACGATTCGAGTTATTAATACATGTATTATTATTATTATTATTATTATTATTATTACTTTCCACGAATCGACTGGAATAAATTTTAAATAAAACGGGAATATTCCTTTTTTTGTTTAATTTCCCGAATGAATGAATGAATGAATGAATTGTATCGTGATAAATATATTCATTCGATCGATTGTTATAGACTACATAACACATTTTTTTTTTTTTAATATTACGTAATATTTATCGCCTTATCATCGTTCGGTTATCATTGTCTTTTAAAAAAAAGTGCAAAGTCACAATAATAATAATAATATTAATAATAATAATAATAATAATGATGATGATGATGTTAGCGTCGCGTCGAATTCGTTACGAATTTTTTTTTTTATAACGCGTCCAATTCGTTATAATAAAATTAAATAATAAATAAAATTATTATTATTATTATTATTATTATTATTATTATTATTATTATTATTATTATTATTATTATTATTATTATTATTATTATTAACGGATTAAGATACGTTAAATAGAATTTAAATTGAGAAGAAAAAGAAGAAAAAGTGTCTAAGAATTTTTATTAAAAAAAAATGACGGGCGGAGTTTTTAAACTTGACCTTCGTCTACGGGGTTGCGAAAATTTTTTTTGTAAAAATCAAATAAGGTCATTCGGAATTTGACCCCCATATCGAAGAGGCAACACACACACACACGCACACGCACCTGTTTTACGCAGTAAATAAATGAAAGAAAGAAAGATTTCCTAGTCAGGTTTTGCCGATAATATGAGGGCAAACCTGCATATCCAGTCGTAGTATTCAAGATCAAGGTCGACGTTTTGAAGTCTTCCACTAATACCACGAGTAAAAAAAAAAATCTCATTCTGATTATTTTTTTACGGTCAGCTGATTATTCTGGCATTAAGTGAAACTATATACTTTTTTCTCTCTCTCTCTCCCTCTCTCAATCTCTCTATCTCTCTCTCTCTCTCAATCTCTCTATCTCTCTCTCTCTCACTCTCTTTCTCTCTCTTTTTTTTATTAATTTCAAAAAAAAAAAAATTAAAATTTTCGTTTTGCGTCTGTTTTTTTTTTTTTTATTACTCGTAATAATTCATGAATAATATTAATTAAAAAAAAAAATTAATAGTAATAATGAATAGTATGTTTAAAAAATACGTGTCACCAGAAAACACATATGCGAGTGATGATAATAATAATAATAAAATTTTAATTCCGTCACTGAACAAGTAGTGTTTTATTTTCGGAGTGTCACGCTACAGATTTAATCTTTTTTTTTCTCTCTCTCTCTCTTTCTGTCTTCAAGTCGCATCATAATCTTATAGAAAGTCAAAAAATCACAAGCCATTACAAACATTTGCGCTCGTAAAAAGACCCAAATTTTTTTTTTGTAGCAAATTTTGCGGTCGAACGAAAAAAAAATTTCAAAATGACGAATATTATTTCGTCGGATAAAAAATTCGTTTTAAAAAAATTCCCCCCCCCCCGTCGCCGCCGCAGAAAAATTATTAATTAAATGTTGGAATCGATAAACGACAGCAAAAGAAAACGGGTAAAAGTGTCAATAGAATATTTAAAAATTAAAATTTAAAAAAAAAAAAAAAAAAAAAAAACAAAACAAAACCGCAGTTTTAACGGTTGAAATGAATGAGAAATAAAATTTTTTTTTTTTTTTTTAATAAAAGTAAAAGTTGCGAATTCATAAGTGAAATATAAGAGCTCATGATTTAATTAAAATATGATAAACTGGCGTTGTGGGGGAGAGAAAGAGAAAAAAAAAAAAAACAATTCCATCCTACCACTTTTTTTTTCTCTGACCCAGAAGAACGGATCGCGGATGATATAAGCAAAGATCTGCATTCTTACAACCTTGAGTCTATAAAAGAACATCAAACGGTTCGGGTCCAAAAAAAAAGAAAAGAAAAAAAAAAGAAAAAAAATTTTTTTTGTGTGTTGTGTGTTAAAAAGTGCGCGAACGTCGCGTCGAACGTGTTTCTTTTCAATTAATAATAATAATAATAAATTTTTTAAATAATAAATAATAGTTGGTGTAAAATGTTTTCGTTAAAATTTTCTTATATTTTTATCGCGTTTTTTTTCTTTTCGACGAAAACGTGTTTGTCGAATCCTTTAGAACAAACACAAACGCCGTCACAACAACAACAACAACAACAAAAAGTTTTTGATGATGTTAAGGATGGTTCAACCGATTTCGTATCTCAATCGCCGGAAAAAGTTTCGCAAGTTTTTCCATCGTCAAATCAAAAGGTTATTATTATTATTATTATCATTATTATTATTATCATTATTATTATCACATTTATCTTCTGCTACGTTTTGTGAAAATTTTTTTTTTTTTTTTGTTTATTTACGTGGGAAAATGACGCGTTGGTAATTTTTTTCGACGTTTTCCACTTTGGCAGGAACCGTAATTTTATTTACCGTGAATTTTTGCTTTTCCATTATCAGGAATTTAGTACATTAATGTATTTGCCCTCTTCCCTTTCCCTCACCCCTCCCCAAAAACCCCCAAAAAATTTAAATGATGGAAATTTTTAAAAAAAATAAAAATAAAAAAACCGGGGAAAAAACGAAAAAAAAAATTCCCGTTTTTGTATGTTTTTTTAAATTTTTTTTCTTTTTTTCCCTGTTGAAGGATCCCGTAGGAAATTCACAGGATGGTACGAGGGAACAAAGGAGTTATTCGCCAAAGGAAAACGATATTGAAAAACCGTACAGTCAAGTCGAAGAATCACTTTTGCAAAAATTAAATTTAAAATGTTCTCAAAGGGAACCAACGTCTTGCGCCATGTTGAAACTCATCACTTACATGAACAGATTATTTAAAAAAGCAAACATCGATATAACGGAAAATATTGAAATCACTCAAACATCCGCCGTGGCAGAAGTCAAAGGTAATTACGATAATAATAATAATAAAATTTTTATCCTTCTCACATTAAATAATTTTTTTTTTT
>NW_002987009.1:432166-444175 GCF_000006295.1 Pediculus humanus corporis
TCAAGGTCATTGAAACTTCGTTTGATTCCATCGATGGAAGCTGTTATCACGTCAAATCCGGATTCTAACGGAAATTTAAATTTGGCAATGTCGCTCAATAAAATTTCACCAGATAATTTCGAAGGTTTGTTGTTTTTATAGAAAAAACACCCCCCCCTCTCCCCGAAACGTTGTTTTTTCTTTTTTCCTCTAATTCCACGTTTATTCCCCGAAACGTTTTATTATTATTATTATTATCATCTTTTTTTTAATTCGGTACTCAGTTATTACTCACAGATGTAATTATCTAAAATTTTTACGCTCTACTTTTACAACAACTTACTTAAATAATCTGTCATATTAAATCGGTTTGATGCTTCTAGCTGTGAAAATTTTTTTGTCGCGAAAAAATACAACAACCAACAACCGCGATAACAACAACAACAACAACAACTGAAAAAATGGAAATAAAAATGAAATTATTTAAACCGGGTTTAAGTATACGCATGAGATTCTATTCGTAAAAAAAAAATATTGTTTTTGTAAAAATCTATTCGTCGTCTGCTTCGAGTGAAAATAATAATAATAATAATGATAGTGATATTAAGAGAAAGGTTGTTTGTTTGATTAAATTCCAACGAACAAACAAGACGAACGAGTTTTTCTTTTTTTTTTTTAATGCGTATTTTTTCTAATATTGAAAATCTATTTATTTTTTACCTTACGGAAATAAATAAAATTTTTATAACCGGAATACTTGTTTAACAGGTATATTTATTAATTTTCTAATGACACGATTTAATTATTGTTTATTACAGGTAGGAAAAAAAACAAAGGAATGGGTGGCATACTTGCATTGATGGCAATGAAAGCTGGAATGGCTGGTGCATTGGCACTCAAAGGATTGGCGTTACTCGTTGGTAAAGCTTTGGTCGTTGCTAAACTCGCATTACTCTTAGCAGCCATCATCGGTTTGAAAAAACTTTTCCATCAAGAAAAACACGTGACTTACGAGGTACGATTTCCTATTAATTATTAATTAATCGGGGGGAGGGAACAAAAATTTTCATTGTTTTTTTTTATTCTTGTTTAGGTCGTCGCGCAACCACATCACACTCATAGTCACGTCGAACATGTTGAACATGGTCACGGTGGTGGTGGCGGCGGACACGATTCATACAGTTCAGGTTGGGGAAGAAGTGCTACGGATGTTGGAAAACACGATGCTCACAACATGGCTTACAGATCGTACATACCAAAAAATTAATTTTCATACTTTAAAAAAAAAATTTTTTTTTCTTTTTTTTTTTTACCTCTTTAGTATTTAGTTTAATTATCGACCGATACCTTCTTTGGAACGGTTATCAGATGCCAACGAAATCAAAACACATTATTTATTATTATTATTATATTTTATTTATTTATAATTTATTAATACATGCATACATAATATATGATAATGATAATGAAAAACGCTCCCCAAAAAAAAAAAAAAATTTTTTTTTTTTAAAATAAATTTCGAGGGCAGCTTTCGACCGGAAAGTTTTTTTTTGTTCCCATCGAAATTATTATTATTATTATTATCACTATCATTATCATTATTATTCACGACACGATTCAAACTGCCATTTAAAACAAAATGACACAAAGTATAATTATGTAAAATAATATAAATACATAACATGTTCATATATATATAAATACGTAAATAATAAACACATATTCAAATTTTTATCATTATTATTATTATTTTTTTTTTTTTAATTCGAAACTACAAACGACAAACAAAAAATACGCATTTGAATAAAATTGTCTTAGATCGTATATTTGACAAAAAAAAAAAATAAATGAATATGAAAATTAAACAAACGACAAACTCGCATAAATATTTTTATATGTAAATGTTAAACTTTTATCGTAAATACGTTGTTGACGTCATCATACGTCATAATTTTTATTTATTAAATTTTTTTTTTTTTAAATAAACGACGGTTATAATTAAATATACGTCACCATTTTAAAATAATAATTAATTTTATTATCATTATTATTATTATTAATTATTATTCTGATGGTAAATTTCAGGTAAGAAAAAAGTTTTTTTTTTTTAAATTTAATAATGAATTGTCACACGTGCCCCCACGTTATTAATTTACCCTATTAAAAAATTTTTCTTTTACGAAAATAATCGATACTCGTTTGGTCGACGACAAATCGATAAAACAATCAATTCGAGTGCATTATTATTATTATCATTATTATTTAAATTTTAATAATGATAATAACTATGAAAGAAAAAAAAACGTTACAAAAACAAACACAAACGGGGGGGCACGTGACAGGATGATGATTGATTTGATTATTATGTATAATTTTAGTAAAGAGTGTGTTATCGATGAGGTGACGACGGAGTTTTTTTTGTTTTTAAATCACCGAATTTCGGACGCCATTTTGATTTTTATTATTACTAAATGCGTTAAAACTTTTTTTTTTTTTGAAGTTTTTTCTGTTGTTGTTGTTATTTTTTTATATTTCGTTTTGAATTTTTTTTTACCCTCCCACAATTATGAATTGTTTTTTCCTTCCCTCTCCCTCCCCCTCTTTCCTCCTCTCTTCCTACCTTCCACTTCTTGTTTTTCGGTTTCAATTTATTTTTTTTGTTTTGTTTCGAGTCGGGGGGAGGCGAGGAGAAGGGAAACTAAAAAATTAATGAAAAATGTTTGTTTGTAACTGACCGAACCGTAAAAAAAAATTTTTTTAAAAGCATTTTTCATAATTACTGTCACGATGAAAAATTATAACAAACTTTTCAATTTTTTCTTTATCTTTTATTCTGATGCCACGAATTTTTCGACGTTCACAAACGTAAAAAACATTAAAATTTGATTAAAACGTTAAAAAAATTTAACATGACGTCTTCATTTTTTTTTAATTTTTATTTTTTTGAAATAAAATTTATTATTATTATTATTATTATTATTATTATTATTATTATTATCATTATTTTTTTTACAGCGATATATTTTTTTTAATAATTAATTTAATTAATTATCATAAAAATAAATTTTTCTCTCTCTCTTTCAATTTTTTTTTTGAATTCGTTTTCTTATTAAAACGGTTAATAATTTAATTTTATTTATAAATTATTTATTACGCTTTTCTGATCATTATTATTATTATGTAATGATAAAATAATTATTTATAGCAGAAGAACATTTTTTTTTGTCACTATATAAAATAATTAATTAATATTTTTACTCGGCGTTTTTGCATTTTTACATAATTTTTTTTCTTTAAATTTTCTTAACGATTTTCATTCATTCGCATATTAAAATGACAAAACAAAATGGCGGCGGATAATCGAATGATTTTTAAAGAGAGAAAAATTTTTTTTTATGGATTTGATAAAATAATAAATTAATGCGATTCGTTCATGCATTTTTTTTTAATACTTTTTTTAGTCTGTTTTATTTTTTAACGAATGTAAAACATAAATATTAATTTTTCTAATATTTGATCAAGTTCCCCTCCGCCATTTTTTTTTTTTTAAAATCTTTATCCACGTTTCTTTTTCCACGTTTATTTAAAATTTATTTATTCTATGCGTGTGATTGATCATTTCATCAAAAACGAGGGGAAAAAACACCACCTATCGGAATTTTTAGAAACTATTTCAAAGAATCAGGTATTCATAGTTTTTAAAATAGTTCTATAAAAAATTTATAGGTGTCGCTAGTGACGTTTTCTTTTTATAAACAATCAGACGAAAATCTTTGTTCTATCATGTTCCACGTTTTTTTTTCTTTTTTTTTTTTAAACAAATTTTACTTTAGTTTTTAAATCATAATTAAATAAATATGAGTAATTTTTATTAATTTTTTTTACTCTTGGTAAGTCATATAAATATGAATAACTTTAATTTAAAAAAAAAAAAAAAAGAAAAATAACCGTAGCCAACAAAAAAAAAAAGGAAAAATACAAAAGTAAAGCCTTTGGGAAATGAAAACCTTTGAGATTATTTATTCCACTCTTTTTCGAACGCCATTTTAATAATTATTATAACCTTTCTCATGAAGATAAAATATTAAAAACGTAAACGGTATACTAAATAATTCATGTGATGTGTTACGGACAAACAAACAAACAAACAAACGAAATATTCGAAGGAGGGGGGAAAAAAAAAGAAAAAAAGAAAAATTGTTTTTCGAAATAAATTTTAATCGAAAAATTGTTTTTCGAAATAAATTTTAATCGAAAAATTCGCGTAATTAATTAATCATTTTTCTAAAACCAACATTAAACGATAATAATAATAATGATACTAAATAATAATAACAATAATAGGGCAAATAGATTTAAAAAAAATACATTTGTAAATAAAATAATTACGATAGTTAAACAAATTATAAAATAATTTATATTATTAATAATTACTTTCTAAAACTTATTATTATTATTATTATTATTATTTTTAAATATATAAATTTAATATATAAAAAAACAAAAGATATGTAAAAGAATTTTCGTTTTTTCTTTTTTATTCAAATTTAAATGTAAGTGGAACAAGTAAAAGAATTTGGATTATCGCGGTGTGGTCTCGTGAAATTAACAAAAATATTCATAGCACAAGTTCAATACCGACCGACCTTCTGCCACGACGAAATTTTTTTTTTTTAAATTAACCGACAAATCCTATCGTTTAATATTTTTTTTTTAAACGAAACGAGTGAAAAATTATTATTATTATTATTATTATTATTATTATTATTATTATTATTATTATTATTATTATTATTATTATTATTATTTTATTACGTCTTTAATATTCGTGTATTTTCCAACGAAAAACACACAAAAAAACAACTTTTTTTTGTTGTTTTTTTGTGTTTTTTTTGTGTTGTGTTGTTTTTTGTTGTTTTTTTTTGGTTGTCGGGTCGTTTAAATTAATAATTAATAAATAAATAAATAAATAATTTTTTTTTGGCAATCGATACATCCTATTTCGTTGACCTGTATTACTTTTTAATTTTTTTTTTTTACGACTTTTATTTTCTATTATATTGATTTCACAGTTTTTTTCTTTTTCTAAATTGACCTTTGGTGAATACGAGATAAAATCATTTAATTTATTATTATTATTATTATTATTATTATTATTATTATTACGACTAACATAAATACAACAATAACGTGATAAGAAAGAAAGAAAATAATAATAATAATAATTTTTTTAACGAATAATAATAATGAAAATGATGTCGATGATGATATGTCGAGTCACGTTAATAACTTTCCCGCGTTTTTTTCTTATTTAAAAAAAAAACTTTATTTATTATTATTATTATTATTATTATAATTATTATTATTATTATTATTATTATTATTATTACTTACGCACATGTGTAAAAGGGTGTAAAATAAAAAAAAAATTTTTTTTTTAATAGCGACCCATTTTCTAAACCTTTTTTTCGACGAAAATTAAAACAAGGTGACGAAAAATATTAATTAATTAATTACCCGTTTTAAATCAAATATCATAAATTAAAAGAGAGACAGAGAGATGGGAGGGGAGGGAGAGGTAAAAAGGGGAGGCGATAAAAAGGTTGAAAGTAATGGAAAAAAGGTTTTTTTAATAAATGCGAAACCCTTCAAATTTACACATAATTTAATTTAAATGATGTCAACGACTCGGTAAACTTTTTTTGTTTTTTCGTCATGAAAAAAAAATTAAAATGGCGTCCAAATGGGGGTGGCGGTGGTGATGGTAGTGGTGGTGAGGGCACTATATGATTTTAACAAAAATAAAAAAACAATACAAAATAAAAATAAACTGAAAGGGAACGCAGACGGTTATTTATTTATAAATAAATAAATAATATATTCGAATTGATGATGATTATAATAATAATAATAATAATGATGATGATGATGATGATGATGATGATGATGATAATAAATTGTACGGTGGAAAGTGTGTGACCTAGATATATATGTGAGTAAATGTCCACGGGTCATTCATTCTTGGAAAAAAAAAAAAAAAACAACAACAACAACAACTTGTTCCTGTCCCATTTTTTTTCTTTTTTTTTTGAGATGAAGAAGAAGGGAAAAGTAGAGTTTGATTGTTGTTGTTGTTTGTTGCGTTTGTCGTCGGACGATGATAAAATAAAGTAAAAAAAACCCGCCGACTTATTTTTCTTCACGACCACACTTCAACATAAAGTGCGTGCGTGTGTGAGTGCGTGCGTGCGTGCGTTCATCATTACTGCGTGAATATAACTAACGGTATATTCTATTATATTCTTATAACTTGTTTTCCCTCCCTCCCCACTTCCCCTCCCCTCCCCTCACCCGATGATTTTCGATTTCCATGAATAGAAAAGAATTCAATTTAACCGGAATGAGTGAAAATAAAAAAAAAATTTTTTTTTTTTTTTAATTTCTTCTCATTTATTTTATTCGTTCCTTGTTTGTTTGTTTGCTTGTTTGTTTGTTTTAGATCGTGAGAAAAACGAGTTTTATCATCATCATTATCATCATCATTATCATCATCATCATCATCGTTGTTAATTATCATCACGTGGAATATTTTATAAGTTTTTAATAATAATTAAAATTTTATTTTAAAAAAAATTACATAATCGAAACGAGAAATAAAATTTTCCTATTTAAAAAAAATTTTCCGATATTAATAATAATAATAATAATAATAATAATAATAATAATAATAATAATAATAATAATGATAATTTTTTCCATTCATAACGATCAACATCAACTATCGATTAAACAAATGCGGTCTCACTTAAAAAAATGTTGACAACAACAACAACAAAAAAAAAATTGTGACGAGAAAAAAGCCGCCTCGTACAAACGAATAAAAAAAAAATTTTTCTTCTTTTTAAACAATAACTATTATTATTATTATTATTATTATTATTATTATTATTATTATTATTATTAACTGTTATCTGGAGTAACAGTACTTAAACAATGAGTTAAAATGTTAATTTTTTTTTTTTAAATTTAAATTCAGTGCTGCTCAAATAATAAATAATAATGATAATGATAATAATAAAATTTGGGTGACCATAATTTATATACATAAAAACAATGACGTCGTGGTTTATGTGGGTTAATTATTATTATTATCATTATTATTATTATTATTATTAATTTTAATTATTTCGTACGTTTTTTTTCGAAACTGGAATTTGTTGTTTCACGACTGGATTTTGTGGGGAAATTTTTTTTTTTTGAAAAAGGGGATCGGTGGGATACGATAAAAATTATTCTCTCTATGGAATTTATCATAGAGTATTTAAATCATTTTTTTTTGAATTACACGTTATGAATAATTTTTTTTTTTTTTACTTTATGTTTTGAGAGAGAGAGAGAAAAGTGACAAGTAGGTATAAAAAAAAGCACTCTGGAAGAACACTCCCGGAGAAAGTTTTTTTTTTTTTTCTCATTTAAGTGAAAAAGTTTTTTGCTCCGTCAGACAAGATGGCGAATCACAATAAAAAAAAAAAAAAATTTTTTTTTTCAGTTATTTAAATCATTGAAACTTTTTTTTTTTTTTTATTACTTTTCCAGCTGTCTTATTCTCAATTCCAGTAACTCGTTAACTACTTTAAAACCATCCTTTCCATAATATTTAACACATAATTTTCATTCTCGTACTCTTAAATGATAATGATGATGATGATGATGATAATTTTTTTTTTTTACTACTTTTTAAACGTTCATTTTTTTTTCTTTTCCTACGTTTATGTTTTTAAACTTATATCGTCTGCTAATACGAGAAAAAATTCATAAAGCGTTCCCGTGGAACCTTATAAACGCTCCCCTCCCCTCCCCCCTGAAAACCTGGAACCTCAAAACTTTTCCTACAGGAAAACGAACAAACGCAAACGAATTTGGTGTTATTTTTGTTAAAAAAAAAAAAAATTAATTAAAAAAATGCAACGACGATAAAATCAATAATAATAATAATAATAATAATAATAATAATAATAATAATAATAATAATGGATAAAGGCTGCAACGAAATTAATAATAATAGTAATAGTAATAATAATAATGAAAATAAAGTAGCGTATATAATAAATATTAACACCTTTTTTTTTTCTTTTTTAAATTTATTTATTGTTTATTATTATTATCATCATTCGTTAAAATTATTATTATTATTATTAACATTATTGTTAATTCTTTCACGGAGGATTTAAAATAAATTTTACTCACGTTTTTATAGCAGACGATGAATATAAAAAAAAAGAAAAAGAAAAATATATGTTACGACGGATCCTATAATGAGATCAAAATAGAAATTTTTTTTTTTTTACTTTTACGTTTAACAATCGTTTTTTTTTTTTTTTTTTTTTTTAACGCGAATAAAAAAAGGTTTCAAGAAGAATTTACCGCCGTTTCGTACCGCCGTCACTACCGCCATTGTTGCTTATTACCGCCGCCGCCGCCATTATTAAAACAATAAAGAAAAAACAAAAAATTTTCCGCCCTTTTTTTAATAATGCTTACGAAAAAATAAAAAGTTTCGATTGTTTATTATTATTTAAAGGAATGAATGACTGAATGACTGACTGACTGACTGACTGACTGAATGAATGAATGAATGAATGAATGAACGAACGAACGAAAGAACGAATGAACGAATTAATGAATGAATGAATGAAACGATGATTAAATCGTTTTTGTAGAGAGAAAAAAAATAAGGCTGGGAAAAAAAAATTTATTTTATTATTATTATTATTAATTTTAAAAAATTTATTTATATATTCAGGTTCAGGTACGTGAATTTATGTGTCACGTGTATAAAAAAAAATTTTTTTTTTTTTTTTAAATTCCAAAACGAAAAATCACGCGTCGTAAGTAAAAGTTTATGTATTTGTAGTAGTAGTAGCAGTAGAAATTTTTTTTTACAAAGGTCACATGTCCGATTTTTTCCTTTCGATCGAATAGAAAAAGAAAAAGATTAATGACGTCATCATCGATTTGTTTTTTTTTTTTTTTAAAAAGGGGTTAAGATTATTTAAAGGAAACCGAGTCAATGGGAAAGTAGACGATATAAAATTTTTTTTTCTACTCTTTACGCATTTCACGCATAACCTTTAGGGCTAAAAGATGTAATCAGAAAGAAAGAGAAGAAAAAAAAGCAGAAGACGATTTACCAAAAAAAATTAACCAATTAAAAATCATTAAAGAAAGAGAAATTTTGTGGTGTCTGAATTTTGAACGAAAAATTTTCTTATTTTTAATTTCACAGCCTCTAACTAATTTTTTTTCTCTTTTCTTCTTCTCCTCTTCGAATGCATCATTTTCCAGGCTAATAAAAAACACAACACACTCGGTAATAATAATAATATTAATGATAATAATAATAATAATGATCGAGGCCAATTAAAAAGAAAAAAAAGTGAAGAAGAAAAGGAATAAAAAAAAAATCACTCGTTAATCCTTTTAGTATAACAAAAAAAAAAAAAATCACGGGAACATTAAAACAAAATGCCTCGGAGTGTATGATAATAATAATGATGATGATAATGATAATGATATCAATGTTAAAAAAAAAAAGGATTGACGACGGTTAATTAAAAAAGTGCGTTGGTAGTCGTTAGTGGATTCGACAAAGCACAAAAATCAAACAAAAAAAATCGTTAGGGGTAATTATTTAAGTACTCAACCTAAAATTTTCTTTCGTATCCACCACCCCTTTAACCCTCATTTCCCCTCCCCCCGAGAAAAATTTAAGGCTTCGATAAATAATAACAATGGCATCCGATTTGTTTTGTTTTTTTTTTTTTTTTTTCACGTGGGTTTTTATAAAAAAAATAAAAATCATACCACAGGCTCTCTTTTCTCGTATGTGTTACGTTGACCCGGAAGGGGTAAAGGGGAGGGGGTTACGAGGGGTCAAAAACTTTAAAAAAAAAGGACACGATATTTAAAGACATGATTTGTTATCATTTAAAAAATTACACATGACCGTCTAATAAATCGTATATGTATATAAAGTAAAAAAAAATTTTTAAATGTCTTAAATGTCAAAGTAATAAAATTATTAATAATAATAATAATAATAATAATTAATAAAGGTAGGAAGGAAGTAAAAAGTAAATTTTAAAATATAAATGATAAGAGGATAGATAACACAATGACACAATGACATTATGATACCTCCTGTCTCATTTTATTTCCCCCTCGAAAAAAAAAAGTATTTTTCTACTTTTTAATTTTTTTTATACAACATAATCATCATCATCATCATCATCATCATCATTATTATTATGAGGTCGTTTAAATTAAAAATAATTGTAATACTAATAATAATAATAATAATTGTTATTTTTTTTGTATAATTTTAAGTATTTCGTTTGATATTTTTCAATTTTTAATAATAAAATATTTACGCGAAAAGGGTAACAAACAACAAACAACAACAAATTTAAAACGTAGAAACGATAAAAAAAATTATTATTATTATTATTATTATGATTATTATTTTTTTTTTTTTTGACGGGTAGTTTTTTTTTTGTCAACGGAAAAAAATTTAATTGGACGTTGGAAAAGCATACGTACGATTCGTGAAATTTTTTTTTTTTTTTTCACGAGAGAAAAAAGAGTAAAAAAAAAAAAATGGAGTGAGAGAGAGAGAGAGAAAAAGCGATGCAATTAAGCGTAAAAGTAATGATGATGATGAACTTTTCTTGCGCATTATGGTTCGGTCATATCATCCTTAAACCTGATTAAAAGTATTATTTCCCCTTCCACTTTTTTAAAATCCCTTTCGAAAAAAAAAAAACTAATAACAATAATAATAATAATAATAATAATAATGAAAACAACAACAACAACAACGAAAAAATAATAATAATAGTGGGGAGAAATAAATATGTATATTGACTATAAAAACAATTCGTGAAATGTCAAAAGAGGATTCTACAAGAAAGTGTTGTTGTTGTTTTTGTTTTTCTGTTTTTCATTTGTTTATTTATTTATTTGTTAATCGTCGTTTAATTAGTTAAATAAAAAATTTCGTTTTTTTTTCGAGTCAAATTTAAAAAAAAAAAATGAAGTGCGTTACGTGCGGGTTTTTATTGATTTTCTTCGTCGGTACGACGATTGCAATGGCGACAACGACAATGGATACCGGAAGACAATCGGACAATTTATTAAGTCACGTTATGACCGAATGCGGTAAAAAAGATTCCATCTCGTGTTTTAAATATAAATTATTTTCTTATTTGGATAAAACTCTCGGAGAAAGAGAATCGTTCGTTATAGACGAAGGTAATCATCATCATTATCATCATCATTATTATCATTATTATTTAAAAATTTTAATAAATAAATTAATAAGGAACTTGTGATTCGGCGTAAACAAAAAAAAAAATGTATTATTTCCTTTACGAACGACAAAAAAAATTTCGACCAATCAAATTATTCCGTGACGAAAAGTACTTTCAGAAATTCGTACGTGACGTCATCATCCTATGAAAAATTCTTTTTTTTTGATTGGTTCATACATATTTAACGTATTTTATCATTTGAAATTAACGGAAAAAAATTGTTTTTTTTTTTGTTTTTTTTGCTCTTTCGTTTATTATTTTATTTATTTATTTATTTATTTATTATTATTATTATTATTAAAATTTTTTATTTTGTTTTAGGGGTTAAAGTTGTCAAAACGGAGTCTGCCGATGGGGCGCCAAGATCCCTTGATGAAAAATCAGATAATGTCGAAACGATGGTTCTTAACAGATTTGAAAAATTCATGAGGACTCACACATTTAAATTTGACGTAAAAGGTTCTGACGTACTTAATGGAATTTCAAATGCGGCAAATTCTTTGGGTTTGGTACAAGAGGAGGGAATCGAAGAATCCAGAGGGAAAAAGAGTAAGTTTTTCCTGTTTTTTTTTTTACTTTTTGTCAGAAAAAAAAAGTGAACGTACACACACAAACAAAATAATATAATTTAAAGTTAAAAATTTCATGTTACAAAAATAAT
>NW_002987009.1:444549-490096 GCF_000006295.1 Pediculus humanus corporis
TAATAAAAAGAGAGAGAGAGAGAGAGAGAGAGAGAGAGAGAGAGAGAGAGAAAGGATCATCAAATTTAAAAAAAAAAAATTAACTTTTTAACCGTATTAATAATAATAATTTTTTCAATTTTTTTTCGTCTCGTTTCGTTTTGGTTGATGTTGTTACGTTATTTACATAAAACTTTTCGTTTGTTTTTTAATTTAAAAAAAAAAATTACAGGCAAAACACGATAATGATGATAATTATTTATTTATTTATTTTTAATTTTTTACAACACACCGCGAATCTTAAAAAGCCGGTATACCAAATAATCATTATTATTTATTAATAATCAAAACGAGTAATAAATTTATTTTATTAGCGTATTAAAAAATTTGAATATTTTTAAAATGCGTAACCGCGAAAAGGAAAAAATGCAAACGTTTAATTAATAATAATAATAATAATAATTTTTTTTGAGTAATAATTTTTTTTATTACTCTTCCATTTAATTTTTTTTTTTTTTCGTTATTTATAAAACCGTATAACACCGTATCGTTTATATTACACGGATTTAAAGTATTATTATTATTATTTATACAAACGAGGGAATTTCCCCCTGCCCTTTACTCCCCCACCCTATACGCGTAGTTAAAATGGCGGCGGTTCGTTTTTTTTTATTTCAAAATATCCAAAAATTATTTTTTGTTGTTCGACTTAATTTATTATTTATTTTAAAAAAAAAAAAACAAGATCGTAATAAAATATTCTCACCCCCCTCTCCTTTCGAAAAATAAAATTAAAAGAAGGGATAATAATAATTAGGGTCTCGACCTCTCATCCTAAAATGGAAAAAAAAAACAAGTTTAAAAAAATTTAAGATGGTCAAAATTTTTTTTTTTATTTATTTAAAGGTCAAAAAATTAAAATCGTGTTTTAAAAAAAATTTTTTTTGATTTACGACTGACTATATTATTTAAATATAGCGCGCTATATTTGAAAAAAAATATAGTGCTATATAAAAATTGAAACGTGGATGAGAATTTCCTTCTCTCTTGAAAAAGAAGAAGGAAAAATGTTTTATCGAATTTTTCGTTGTTGTTATCAGTAAAAGATGATAAATATATATTTATTTACTTTTCTCTTTTTTTTATCATTATTATTATTATTATTATCGTTAAAAGGTTTTAACGTTTTTTATTTTTTTTGTAAACAGAAAAAGCGGTTAAAATGCTGTTGCCATTACTCTTGGCATTAAAGCTTAAACTTGCAACTCTACTTCCGCTTGCATTGGGTGCCATCGCGTTGGTTGCCAAAAAAGCATTGATCATTGGTAAAATAGCACTTTTGTTATCCGCATTGATCGGTCTTAAAAAACTATTGGGAAATCAACAGAAAAGCGTGACGTATGAAATCGTAAGTCACCCACATCATACGAGTCACGATGTATGGTCAGGTGGTGATTATGGCGGTTCTGCTAGTGGTGGCGGCGGCGGCGGCGGACACGGAGGCGGTTGGGCAAGATCGAGTAACGATGCACAAAATCTTGCATATAAAGCTTATGCACCAACGCAACAACAGCAATAAATTAAACAAACGTGTAAGTTATTTTCCACGCGCACGCACCCCCCTTCCCCTCCCCCCGTTTTTTTTTATATTCATAAATTTTTCTTTTTTCGTTTTTTAGTTTTTTTGTCGTCTTGAATGATAATCATAATGATGAAAACCTAGTCTGGACAATGCAAAACCAGTACGAAAAAATCAGGATACTCTATTTATTTATTTATTTATTTATGTATTTATGTATATTGTAATTTGTTTTGCTTGTCCGACAGTAGACCGTTTAAAAAAAAAACAATAACGACATGTTTTATATACAAAGTGAATGATTGACTGATTGACTGACTGACTAACTTACTGACTTACTGACTTATATAAAGACTGACGACGTAATTCCAAAGACAAAAAATTTTTTTAAAAAAAAAATTGTTACCAATGTTAACAAAGTCAAAGTAACTTGACGTGTTTTATTATTATTATTATTTCATATGTGACGTGTGGACATTTTTTTTTTGTGTCGGAATGACTGATTGAATGAATTTTTTTGACTCAATAATAAACTAAATAAAATAAAAAAAAAATTATTCGAATACTTTTTTTTTCCACTACTACTACGGAAAACCTAATAACATACAATTTTTAACGTACAAACAAAGAGACAAACAACTGTCGGATACGAACAAACAACAAATGATTTATTAAATGATAATAATAATATTATTATTATATACTTATATTTATTTATATATAAAAATATATTTTTATTAAAAAAAATTCCCTTTTTTTTCAAAACACGTTTTTTTTTTATAAATAAAATTAATCATGACGGGTAATTACAAACGATATGTTTAACCTATTATTATTATTATTATTGTTGTTGTTGTTGTTGTTTCGAGTTAAAAAAAAAAAATAATAACTTGAAAGAAGTCAAAAAAATTTTTTTTATTTAACAAGTTGTTGTATCGAATTTTTGCAAATTTAATAATTCGACGAATTTTTCATTTTTTTTTCGTGGTGTTAGAATTTGTTACCTACTTTTAAAACGTTTAATTTTATTATTAATAAAATAAATATTGTTATTATTATTATCGTCTGCTAGCAATGCGTCAACATTTAAAAGTTTTTAAACGTTTATTTTTCGTTGGAAAAAAAATTTAGACTTTTTTTTAAAGAATACTTTGCGAGGTTTTTAACATAAATTAAAATTATTTGGAATTATTTTTTAATTCATTTCGTAAAACGGAAATAACTGATTTGAATACCTAAAAAAGAAAATTTAAAAAAAAAAAATATTTCAATGGAATCGTGAAAAAATTAACGGATTTTAAACGGATCTTTAATTTTTTTAAATAAAATTATCAATAAACGTAAGGTACGAATTTGAGACATCTATCGGATACGTTTGGAACTAACAAACGTTTAATTTTAATTTTAAGGTTTTTACTATTAGTTCGTAAACAAAATCATAGATGTCGCGTTTTGGTAAAAAAAAAATTTTTTCCCGTGACTTTAAAATTTTTTTTTTTTTTTTTTAGAAAACTTTCGAATAAATTTTATTTTTCGAATTCGAAATGTGCCAACAAAACAAAAAAAAAATCATATTATTATTATTATTATTCAAAATCGATGATCGTTTTTTTTTCTTTTCTTTTCTTTTTTTTTTTTGTTCGTCGGTTGCCAATTTCTCACACTTGTCACAGTTCGTATTAATTTTCTTTTTAAATAAAAAATGGCGGATTTATATCTTATTTAAAAAATAATAATAATAATAATAATTTTAAAGAAAAATTTTTCAACGACCTAAAAATACATAAAAAAATAAATACAATCTAATCACAAAGTTTTCTTTTATTGAAATAATAAATTAATGACAAAGCAAAAGTATTGAGTACCTTATTTTATTATCATCATCATCATCACAAAAACTCTATTTGAAAAAAAAAAACCTTTTAAATAAGGATTTCATATACAATAACCTTTTAACCTTTTCATCATCACCAACACGCTTGAAAATCAAATAACGAATTTTTCTTTCGGGTTTTTTTTCTTTTACGAATTTTACTAACAACAAACAAACGTGAAATTTTTTAATTTGTTTATAATCGATTTTTTTTATTTAAATCAATAAAGAGAATAATAATAATAATTTAATTATTTCCCCCTCCCTCCCCTCCCACCACCACACGAATTAAATTTCCATTTTCGTCTAGACTTTTTTTTTTTATTTTACGTGTTATTACGTGTTTACCAAAATAAGGAAAGAAAAGAATTTTTTCAAGTTTAAATTAACCCACCCATGATGAGATATTCAGGTTCACACGCACACGCACACACACACACACAGAAGGAGCCCCGGGAGGATTTAACGGTTTGCGGAGGTTAACAATAAAAGAAAAAAAAATAAAAATTCAATTTTTGTTGGTCAAGGTCTTTTCACGATAATGACTTTTACGCCCAGATTCACGGCCATGTTTATTTTGTTCTTCATTCCATTAAAAGAGAAACGGCACTTTTTTATTTAATGCACAAGCCAAGCCTTATTTTTTTTTTTTAATATTCGCTTTCCTTTCTAATGAGAAATAGAAATAATAATAATAATAATAATAATTTCGGCATTCATTTGTTGTCATCATCATCATCATAAGGTATATATAATAAATTTTTTTTTATTATTAATTATTCGTATCGGTTCGTTGACCTTTGACTCAATATATAAAAGCAACAAAGTTTCATTTTATCCCTTTACGCACACACAAGCACAATACCCGGGTTTAAAATATTTTTTTTCGTAAAGTGCGTGAGTGCGTGTGTGCGTGTGGTCACTTTCACTTAACCGTTTTCACCATAATAATAATAATAACAAATCGAAGAATTGTACCACCGACGCCAGCCACTCTCACTCCATATTAAAAAAAATTCTGGAACGTCATTGATCGTTCGATCCTGAATCCGTTACAACTCATCATTATTTTTACATTGTCATAGAGAGTAATACTACTACGACGTTTACTATGATAATAATAATTCTATGATTAAATTTAATGCGTTTTAAGTTGTAGAAGTAGAAGAAAAAATCGGATTTATACTTTTTTTTTTTTTTTTTTTTTAGCTTTCTAATAAGATGATTGATTTTTTTTTTTTTTTTGTCATCTTTGGCATGGATTATTATCGTCTGCTCTACATTTTGTTTATTGTTTTGTTTGTTTAACGTGTTTGATTCGATATTTAAAAATTGACCTAATATATATATATTTTCTTTTTTTTTTGGCATTTATTTATTTTTTATTTTTTTTTGCCAAAAAAATTTTTTTACTTCGTTCTATTAACCAATTAAACTACAAAAAAAAAAATTTATTTAAATAATAATAATATCGGAAATCATAGAATAAATAAAAAAAATTTGGATTAAATTAATTAATATGAAAAAAATATCATAGATAATAAATATCACGTACGTATTAAAAAAAAAAGGAAATTTTTGTATGTTGTTTAAATATCCCGTTAGTGTTATGTTGACATTTGTTAATAACAAAAAAAATGTTTTGACATACATTTTAATTAACGAATAATTTCTTTTAGAAGAAGAAGAAGAAGAATTTATTTGACAATGGCGGTTAAACAAGGTCGTTTTAATTTTTTTTTTTAAAAAAAATCAGAATGCGATTTATTCCGTTAATGAAAAAAAAATGCGGTGGATTACAATGATGATGATGATGATGGCAAAGGAAAAACTTTAAAATTTCGTTTGTTTGTTTGTTCTTTCTAATTTTCGAAAATATCCTTTTAAACTAGGTCAAACCTTAAAAAAAAAAAAAGTTTAATTTAACAATGATTCTCTATATTCGAATATAAATAAATCCGTTTCGAAAAAAAAAAAAAAAAAAGAATCGAAAGTAAAACAAGAGAAAGTGATTTTTTTTTTTTTTCATTCCTTTCCGTCCGTCCGTTCATTGTTTTTTTGCGTTTATTCAAATTTTTTTTTTTTATTAAATTTATAAATAAAATTAATTTATTATTATTATTATTAACAATTGTTATGATTATGACGGTTAAAATACGTAAAAGAATTGAGAAAATTAAATTTGACGGGCACGATGATGGTGGTGGTGATGAAAATGGCGACGATGGCGAAAAATGATTAAAAACGTCGCCGGTTTTTTTTTTTTATTAAAAAATTTTTTTTTACAGGAGTTAAATTATGAAGTCGAGTCGGATTTTAATAAAGTACGAATAATAATAATAATAATAATAACTAAGTTAAAATGTCATTTCAGGGATGGGAAAATACATGAAATCTCATCAGTCGCACCGGAACAGTGAAAATGGAAGAAAAGATTACGAAAAGAAAAATTCTCAAAAAAATTCACGGGAAATAGTAGAGGAAAACAAACGATCCATCATTTAATTTCCGGTTGTTTGATATTGACACGAATAAAACGTGATAAAAAACGAATTCCTAAAGAGGCACAATAAAAAAAAAATTTCTTCATTGGAATTTCTGTCGTGAATGTGGAAACGAAGGATTGGTACTACCACATTCCAAGCCCGGGTACGACAGTGGGTTCATGCACGATCAACAAATCCACACTGACAGAACTGTGCCAGACAACAAACCCGGACATCATCTTGAGGCATAATGCGGAAAAATTATATAAGTTAATTGAAGTATCCGTACCAGCGGGAAAAAACACCAGGCAGCTAAAGAAGCGGGCAAAAGGCTCAAATAGCCAGGATGTGGGGAACAAAAACTGAAACGATTCCAGTCATCGTGGGAGCAGCACTGGGAGCCATGCCACATTCACTGATAGAAAATTTGAAGAAGATTTTGAAGAATTTAAAACAAGAAAGAAACCGTACAGGATATCGCACTACTTGGGACGGCCCACATTCTTCAAAAGCAGCAGCACCACCGATATTCGAGCATTTATTTCTAAGGAACCAGGTAGAGACCTAGAATAGATGTTTAAAAACTCCGACAAGTGTACAATTACTTGTCTTGAAATAATAGTCATAATGATAATTAAACCAATAGTTATGCCGTCCTGGATACACCGGTTTTTGTTCAACCACCGATCTTGAGCAACATCGGACGCGATCAGTACTCGGATGAAGTTGGCAACACTAAAAACCAGACAAAGACCAGAACAATTCTTGTCCTTCTACCGACTTCAAACAGTTCAACGAAGATGTTATTTTCATTCCTCCTCATCCAGTTCACTACACAGATGTAATCCAGTTCAGGTAATGATAGATTTATTAAAACTTCTCAATTGACGACATTCTATTACGGTTATAAAAAATCTACTCATCCCTATTCCTCAGGGATAAGATTAAAAATCTGGAATGCATGTTAAAAAAAATTACATAAAAAAAAAAAAAAAAAAATTTCAGGGTTAAATGCCGCACTTTAATATTTATTTACCGAACGAAAAATTTAAATCGTTTTTACAAAAAAAAAAAAAAAACCACTTTAATATAACCGACGCGAAACCTCTTATTACTTTGTAATAAATATTTTATTACAATCTTACATTATACCACCATTAAAAAAAAAAAACCACTACGTAATAATAATGATAATGATAACGACAACGATATCGTAACGATTTAAAAAAAATTTTTTTTTAAATTTTTCCCAAATTTATTATTTAATAATTTAAACTAGAAAAAAATTTTCGACTCGATGATGATGATGATGATAATAATAGTAATTTAAATACTCGAGGGAAATAAAATAGCAGAAGATAATTAAAAATAAAGTGAGATTTTTTATAGAAAAAAATCGAACAAAGTTCCGGTGGCAGGTGTCACCATATACGAAAAAATTTTTTTTTCTTTCAATGTTATTTAAATGCGATGACGTCATGAAAACTTGTTAGTAAACATTATCTAAGGTTAGGTTTATATTTTTTTCCTTCCTTTTACTTCCTTCCTTTTTCGTTTATATAGCGCTATAAAAAATGCATTAATATTAATAATAATGATAAAATACTAAAAGTTGATAATATACGTTTGAAATTGAAAAAAAAAAAGAAAAATTTACACTTTAAATAAAATTTAAATTTTGAAAACACTCTTTTGAGATTATTATGTTTAACGAAATTTTTCCCTTCCGGCCTCTCTTTCACCTTCTTTTATATAAATTTAAATGTTTTCATCATCATCATCATCATCATCATCTTATTCCACATTTCTTTAAAGTTTTTTTTTTATTTTCTCTCTCTCTCTTTCTTTCTTTCTTTTTACTTACTTTCGCTGGTTTGAATTGGATGATCACTTTCTTTAGGAATTCCGGATGTGAGTTAAAACAGACTCTTTGGAATCTATTCTAACGTGATAGTTTCTCTTTTTTTTTCCTTTAAAAAAAAATCTACATCCGTGTTGTCGCATGAATACATCATCATCATCATCATCATCTCTTTAATTCAATTATTAATTCGTTCGTTCGTTCATTCATTCAATCATTCGCTCCTTTTTTTTTTTTTTTTTTTAAAACAAAAAAAATCAATTAAAATTCTTTTTGTTTTGTTTGTTTGTTTTTTATGTTTCACTTGGCAAGAACAAACAAAGTGAAAATAATTTTTTTTTTATCAATCAAATGACAAAATTGATTAAAATGTTATTAATAATAATGATAATAATAATAAATAGACCGATTTTGATGGAGAGCGTGAGAGCGTGCGTAGAGTAGTAGGTAAGTACTTACGTACGTGCGCGTGTACTAAATATGCACCCTAAATCACACGCACGTCTAAAAGTTTTTTTTTTTTTTGCATTTCTCCTGACACGATATTCAGTCAACGTAATCGAATAAAAAAAAATGATGATGATGATGATAATAATAATAAGTAAATGAAAAAGAGAAAAAAATTCTTTTATTACGCGTAATTTTAACCGCGAAAAAAAATTTTTTTTTTTTAAACTTTATATCTTTGACGACGATTTTTGCTTAAATTTCACGCGCGTTCCCAAACGTGCGTAAAATAATAATAATAATAATAATAATAATAATAATAATAATAATAATAACAAATTTACAAACTTTAAAGAAAGAAACTTTATAAATAAGACACGAGAAAATCACGTTCTTCTCTTTTTCCTTTTTTTTTTTCTACAGAAAATTTAAATCTTTTAAAAACACGTTTGTAGAGTTTAATGTTTTTTTTTTTTTTAATAAATTTTATTTATACTTTAATAATGATAATAATAAAAATAATAATAATAGTTATTTTAAATTAACGAACGTATTTGATAACCTAAAAATTTTCTTTTAAAAAAAAAAAAATCGACAAAGTGTAAAAAGAATCGTTTCATAAATAATATTAATTTTAATGTAAGTGCACCTGCACCCAAGTGCACGTGCACTAAAAAAAAAAAATGTCAGTTTGGAAGATACCTAGCCGGGAGTGGTGGTGTACTCCTGTAATCCAACTACTTGGAGGCTTGGTACTGAGGATGTTTTAGGGGAGGGTTCTGAGATTGGATTTCCATGTTGACTAATCGTCTGCTAGAGGTAAACCTTCAACTTGGATGGCTTGGGGGAGCTTGGAGTGGCCAGGTTGAGTCTGAAAAAAGCAAAAGTTACAGAATTGAGAGTCGTGGGTTCAAATCTTGGGGTGGGAGTTCAATTTCTTAACGAGAACAGACCTGTACCTACGTAAGGGGATAAGTAACTAGATCCCTAATGCGCCAACCCTTGCTCGGGGGGGTAAAACTGGGTACTTGATCCAGATAGGGCAAAATGCGGAGCTGCAATGAGAAAGAATGACAGATGAACGATCATCGGAATTCGGGACCCCGGACATCTCTCTTTCTCTCTCTTCGGAAAATCGTTGGCCTAACGAAGAGGTGGAAACAATAGTAATAAATCGGGATTGTTTCTCAAAGCGTAAAAAAGGGAAGTATTGAGATCTTCTCTTCCTCAGGTGGGGATCCCACCCTCGCAAACCTGATAGTTCCGGCTCAGGATGGGTTTGAGGCTGAAATGCAGGTTAAAATTCCCTCGAGTGCCCTTCCCACCGGGAAAGAATGTCATTTGGTTAGTAATTTCTTCGGCTGAGTCCCCCCACTCTCCCTGCCTACCAGGGGATTGGGGAGCTTATTGCGAAATGCATTTCTCTTGGGTTAACAAAAAAAAATAGAAAAAACCTTTTTACTTTTAACTAATATAATTTAAACGAGAAGAATGAGAAATGAGGTCAACATTTACCATTTATTAATTTTTTTTTCTAAAGTTTCTAGAAATTTCTATTTCTTTAATAGAATAAGAAGAAGAAGAAAGAGAGAGAAAAAAAAATATTTTTACGGATAATTAGTACGAAGTGGACGACGGATAATAATTTTTTTTTAAATTAATGAGTATCTTTACGTTTATTATATATACGAGACATTTATTTTAAAATAAATAAAAAATTATTACTTTCATTTTTTATTTAATATTATTAGATTATATAAGTTCTTTATATAAAAATAAATAAATACTATATTATAGTTTAATTTATATAGCGCTATAAAAAAATATTTTAAAATAATTGATTTAAACTTTCTTTTTTGTTTGTTTTAAATTCAAAAAACCGACGACGTCGACGTCGATTTTATTTTAACGGGCGAACGAATTAACAAAACAAAATTTAAAACCCCTCCCCCTCCCCTCTCCCTGGGTTCATCGTTCTTATTTTCCCCACCCCCGCTCTCCCCGTCACTCACATGTTTCGTGGAAGAAGAAGAAGAAGAAAGACAAAAAGGTAGATTTTAGGTTTTTTTAAACCCAAATCCTCTTCGTTTGTTTTGTTATTCGTTTATTATTATTATCATCATCGTTTTTTTAAATTTTTTTTATTTGTCGTCTGCTATTTAATTACTTTCACTTCTCGGTTGATTTTCAAAAAAAAATCGCACGTATAACAAGTGTGAAAATTTTCACCGATTTCAATACGACGAAAGTGTAAAAAACAAAAGTTTTTTTTTTTTTTTAAATTTTTTTTTTCCCCGGAAACGGAAACGACTCTCGCAAATTTTCATCCTTAGAATTTTTCTTAGCAAAAAAAAAAAATGGAAAAATTTTAAGATGATAAAAAAAATTTTTTTTTATTCACTTTTTAAAAAAATTATATAAAAGTTTAAAAAAAAAAAAAGATCAAAAGGAAAAAAAACGTGGAAGGAAGAAAAGTATCATAGTCGGATTTTTAAATAAAAGAAAAAAATTACAAACGGGAAAAGGGAAAAAGAAAATCATTTGGGAAAAAGTTTTTCTTTTTTTTTCCTCCCTCCACCCACCATTCCCCTTTCATCTCCCCACCTTCTCCCTCCCCGTTTTTTTTTTTATTTTAAAATACGAAAAAAAAAAAATTTCTTTTATTTGAAATGTGACGTCACACAAAGGAAACGCCATATTTTTTAAAAATAAATTCAGGTCTCTTAAATTTTAAAAAATTCTTACACGTTTTTATTCGATGGGTAGGCACATGCACGCACGCACTCACTCACTCACTCACGTTTTTTTTTCTATTTATTTATTCATATTTTTTATTATTTTAAATCTAATGCCACGATTATTAAAAACCCTTTTAAAAATTAATAAAATCACTATAAAACCGAATAGGGTGCTTTCCCTCCCCCCAAAAAAAACAATTTTTTAACAGTTGTAATTTTTTTTTTTTTAAATAACTATACAAAATGTAATGCGATTGTAGATCATTGTAGTCATGACGTGGTATTAGAAAAAAAATTTTAAAAGTCGTATAAGTAAAATGAATCAACGAATTATATTCATGACGTCACGTTTTCTTATGATTTTTTAAGTCGTTTAGAAAAAAAACATTCTAGTGTTAATTATTATTATTATTATTATTAGTATATTGATTAGCATAATTTTTTCTTTCTTTCCTTTTTTATTTATTTGTTTAAAAAGAACCTTTAAATTTCTCTCTAAGAAGTTTCTAGAAAAATAAATAATTTAAAAAAAAAAAAAAAAAGAAAAAACTTTCCCTCTTGTGTGTTGTTGGTGACTTATGAGACTTGAATGTAAATGAACCGAAAAAAACTTTTTTTTTTTTTTGTTTTCGGGGTAAAAATCGAAACGTAACATCGTGAGGGGTGAGATGTAGACAGGGGAGGGAGGGAGGGAAAACAATAAGAATCAAAACAATAATAATAATCAATATCAATACCCATTCGTAAATTATTTTCATTGTTTTTTTTGCCACCGAAACAAAAAAAAAGTAATAAAAATCCGTGAAATCTTTTTTTCTTTCTTTTTTTTTAATACGGTTTTTATTATTATTATTATCGCGTCACAGTCATATCGTGACGCGGTGGTAATATTAATTGGGATAAAATAAAAAAAAAAGAAAATAAATAATTTTATACTACACCTGATTTAAAATGTAACGGAAATAAATTTTAATCGATGATGATGATGATGGGAGCGTATATAAAAAAAAAGGTTCAAGGTTTTTATCCTTGTCGGCGAGACGAGTAGATTAAATATACGAGGAAAGCAACAAAGGAGAAAGCTTGAAAAAAGGTGTTACCAGTTAGTGTATATATGATGCAATCTGACAATGAATTACCCGAAGTGAAAAAAAAAAAAAAAAAAAGACGTAACGGATGAAGAAGGATAGATCATTTTTTCATTGGTAAAAAAAAAACTCCCGTATCGATACCGATACAAATCCAAATAATTATAAATTGATATAGTATCATATGAGTTAAATAAAGAGAAAGTAAATTCTTTTTACAATGCTCGAGTTGATTTAAAAAAAAAAAAAAAAAGAACGACGACTACGACGACGATCGAGGAGGCTAGGCAAAATGTCTGGTCTCTCCTTCGTGGAACTTATGGAGGGTAATAATAGAAGAGTTAAAGAAAAAATTGGGGGGTACACAAAAACGACAGATCCTTGTTGAGGAAGACATAAATAATACAAGTCTGACTATTTTTTACTCACAACAGTTCAATCAGAGATAGTGAAAACTTTAAAAAAAAAAAAAAAAGTGACAAAGTCGGGAAATTCTTCATCGTCGTCGTCGTCGGAAGAAGACTAGTTTGTTCGTTGATTTTTTTTTTCGTAACGGTTTTTTTACCGAATAAAAACTTTTATTATTATTATTATCATCGTAAAAGTTTTCGTAACGTAAAAAAAGAAAAATGCGAGGTTTTGTGTCGGTGGTGATTACGATTATCGGTTTGGTGTCGGCCGCTTTGGCTTTTCCGAGCACGGAAAAAATTTCTTATACATCTCAACCGGAAGATAAATCATTTTTCGAAGAAGGTATCGATGTCGCATACAGGTTTATTAAAGATTGCGGTGACAAAGATATGTCTTTGTGTTTGAAAATGAGAGCTTTGACATTCGTCGACAGAGCTCTAAGAAAAAATGAAATATCTATTACCGATGGTGTCAGCCTCGTGAAAACTGATAACGCACAAGAATCATTAAGGTGAGAAAGATCGTAATAATAATAATAATTATTGATATTTTTCCATTTCAAAAAAAAACCTTCTAACGTTCTACTTTTTATATTAACTTGACCTTAAATTCCATAATATTTTTATGCCACCGGTCAGGTTGTTGTTGTTGTACGTATCAACATAATTTTTTTTGTTTTGTTCAGGTCATTGGGTGCTAGAGCATTATCGGAAAACGAGCTCGATAGTACTTTATCAAAAGATGACGAAGAAAAAGATTCACAAGTCGAATCACTTTTAGTAGATAGAATCGCAAGGTTTTTTCAAAGTCACATACTACAATTTAAAGTTCCTGATTCGTCCATAAACGAAGTTAAAAAATCATTGGATGAAGGTAAGTACCAGAAAGAATGAATGATTGAATGACTTATTAACATAGTTTCATTCCGAACAATTTTTTTTTTATTGTTTGTCGTTTAAAAACAAACAGTCTATTGAGCGAATAATAATGAGTAAACGTTTTTTTTTAAATATTCATAACGATTATTCACTCCTTTATTTACATTAAACGGTATGTTAAGTAGTAGTAGTGGTAATAGAATGACGATTGCGTTTGTTTGTTTGTTTTAATAGCTCGAGGAAAAAAGAAAAAATTGAAAATGCTCCTTCCTTTGCTTTTACTACTTAAACTCAAAGCAGCCGCCATTATACCGATAGCACTTGGAGGTCTTGCATTACTCGCATTAAAAGCATTACTCGTGAGCAAATTGGCATTGGTATTAGCAGCCGTACTCGCATTGCAAAAATTATTTAATAAAAATAATCATTCGAGTTACGAAGTGGTAGCACATCCTGTACATCACGAAGAACACGATCACGGTCATTATGGTAGATCCATTCAAGATGCTCAGGATTTGGCATACGCCAAACAAAAACCTGAATAATAAATTTTTTTTTTTACGTAATGTTTTTTATCGTGTACAAATTTTTAGTTTTCTTTTCTCTTAATTATTTGTTATTTATTATTTATTTATTTATGTTTTTTTATTTTTATTTTATTGACACGACAAAAATTTTTTTTTTTTACTTGACTGACGTGATAAAACGATTTCAGATTAATTTTTTTTTAATATAATATTTGATTTTAAAAAAAAATTTTTTTAATTTTTCGTACTAGACGTGGTGACTGACTGAACAAACGACTGAACATTTTTTTTTTTTTCTATTCTTATGACACGTTCGCTACTCTTAAAAATTTTTCGACTTAAATACACGACTTACTACGACGAATTAATAAAAAAAACGACGGACGGAAATCGGGGGAAAATAAACAAAAATAATAATTTTTTTTTTGACGTGGAAATAGACAATTTTTTTTATTTATTATAAAAATAATTATTCATTACGAATTATTAGAAAATAATATTAATAAATTTAATAAAAAATATAAAATTTATAATAACTTAATTTTTTTTTCTCTCTCTCTCTCTCTTCGATTCCTTTCATTTACAAAGATCACACGCACAAAAGGAAACGGAAGTAAGTAAAAGTTAAAACACAAAAAAAAAGGTTTTTTCTAGAACCTTTTTTGGCCGTGAAATTTTTTTAAGATGAATAACAGTTTTAAACTTTTTTTTAAAAATTGACCTCTTTAAGGTATTTAAAAAAAAAAAAAAAGTTAATAAACTATGCCCGCCTACTTGTTGTACCTGAAAATATGTAGTTCATGTCGAGTAGGTGCGGTTCACATAAAGAAAGAAAGAAATGATGAACAAATAAAAAAAAAAAAAAAACGTTTTCAGTTTTTAATTTCACTGTCGTGTATATACATAAAAACATTCTTTCAAACTTTTTCATTCATGACGATTCATTTCCCTTCCCCTTCCCTTTCCTTCTCTTCCTCTTTCCCTCTCCCTCGTCCGATCCAGTTTTAATGTGTGCGTGAGTGTGTGTGTGTGTGTGTGTGTGACACGCGTGAATAAATCAAATTCTACGTTCGAATCCTTTTTTTTTTTGTTAATAATTATTAAACATTTTCCAAAAATTTTCACTTTCTTGGAAATTTCAATTACGATAATTATATATATTTAAGGAGCGTCAATTCCTGGAGAAAATCATTTCCGTTGATTAATTACCTTAATGTTTAACATTTAAACGATTTTCTTTACACTTTCATTTAAAAAAAAAAAAAAACTAGAAAGTTTAAAGTAAAATTATCATCATTAACTATTATGCCATATTTATACACATATATGCCACAAAAAGAGAGAAAGAGAGAAGAGAGAGAGAGAGAAAAAAAAAAGAGGAGAGAGAAAAAAAAAAAGGAGAAAGAGAAAGAGGCGACAGAGGGATAGAGAAAGAGAGAGAGAGGGATATACACAGTTAAATATTACGAAAGGTTTTACCAATTTTATTTAATTAATAATAATAATAATAATTGTTAATAAGTTTTTATTTAAAATAAATATAATTCATTTGTTTTCGAATAAAAATTGCTTCCACGATTATTTCCATCAATTCGATTTTCTTCGATGAAGGCTTTTCTCCAGTTGTAGGACGCATGTTTCACTTAAATCGAACCTTTTTATGAAAAAATACGGCTCAAAAAAAATTTCGCGGTTTTTTTTATATTAAAAGTTAATAATTCTACAACCACGATAAAAAAAATTAAAAATCGTAACAAGAAGAGAGAGGGAGAGGAAAAAAATTAATAATAATAATTTTATTTTGCGGTTTCATCATCATCATCATCATAATAAAAATTATTAAATATATAATATTAAACCCGCGTAAAATTTTATTATTAAATAAATATTTTAACGAGAGATCTAATCGTTTTATATTTAATTTTTTTTATTAAAATAAAATTACGAAAGTGTAAATAATTTCGAGCTAAAAATTTATAAAAAAAAAAAAAAAAAAAAGTGCGTGGAAAATGTGCTTCGCGATAAAAAAACAGAATTATATTTGCCGGTTTGAAAATAAAGAGACTAGTGACACGATAAAAAAAAACATCGTCGTGTTATTGTTGTTGTTATTGTAAAATAATGACCATTGTTGAAATATGACGAAATTGTATATTGTTTGAATTTTAACATAAAATTAAATGCGTCTCTCATTCAAATCCGAGATTTATTCTTATCAAGAAAATAAAAAATATTGATAAAAATGTTGCAAAAAATTGTTTTTTTTTGTTAACCCAGGAGAAATGTATTTCGCATTTAACCTCCCCACCCGGCAGCAGGGAAAGTGTGGGACTCAGCCGAGGCCACTACCCAACTAAAACTCTTGGATGTGATTAGCTCCGCTTTTTTTTTTTTCCCTGAGGAAGAGAGGCGGTCGCAGGAGTATGACCCGCATTTCAGCCTCAACCCCCCCCCCAAAGCCGGAATCATCAGATCCGCACTCGTGAGGGTGGGAGCGAATCCCCCACCTGCGTAGTAGCCGCTGCAGAGGTCCGCTCCACCCAATTGAGATACCCCCATCAGCCATCTGAGGAGGCATTCCCGAGGTTTCACTTTCGATCCAGCCACCCATACTACACAATTTATACAAAGTACATAAATATATATACAATATACAAATACATACATAAAATTACATAGTAAAATACAATAATCATGTTAGAACGAGACCTCGAAGGAGACCCTCCACCAGTTCCATAATGGTCAGGTCCCCCCCCTAAACTAGAACGAAGCGTCGCCTGTCATCGGCTCATCTCGGGCACTCCGAAAGTGTGTGACCGACATCGTCCTCAAGCGCACCGCAGAACCAACACTCCGTTGTTTCTTCTTTGCCAATGCGCACAAGGTACGAGCCAAAGACAACGTGTCCCGTAAGTGTTTGCGTAAGCCGAAAGAACAACGCTCCATGCTCACGCCCCACCCATTCAGGTAACCGCGAATCTAGCACGCGGATGGTTTTCCCCCGTAAAGTTTCCGGCCATCCTCGAGCCAAATCCGCCAAGTCTCGAGGACGCTTTCCCGTACTACTTTACGAAGCGCGTCCCTCCTCGATCTTTTCCTCGCGCGATAGAGAATCAGTTTTTTCAACGCAAGTAGATCGAGAAGAGGGGTCTCCAACAGAACGCAAGCAGCATCCGCGGCAACGTCTCTGTAGGCCATTACGATCCTATTCAGAGACGCCCGTTGGAGCTCAATTGCTCTCCCCCTGAGGAGTACAGACCCGAAAACGGCTTCGGCTCACACCGGAGCCTCGTACAGGACTATGGAGTGGACCATCGTTACATAGAGCTTCCTAGTAACTACCCCCCGAGCTCCAGAGATTGGGCATTAATTTTCCCAAGGACGAGCTGGTCGCCCGGAGTTTAAAGTCGAGAGCGGCCAGGTTTTGCGCGAAAGGGAGTCCCGAGTCTAAGGTCATCCCCAGATATTTCAAGATTACTCCTATCCTTATCTCGCTTTCCTCCAGCCTTAAAGCCGGATTCCGCGGAAACGGGTTGTACGAGCTATGAAAACCGCAGGATTCCGTTTTCGGTAAGCGTACTCGTAGACCGATGTCATGGATTGCCTCTACCGTGACACACAAACCTAATTCGGCGCGCTTTCGAGCCTCGGCCCAATCATGACCGATCACCAGCAGAAGAGTGTCGTCCGCGTAACACGTGATCGATACACTTTCAGGAAGAACAGTTCCGGTAAAAGCATTCATCGTAGGCAATGTTCCACAGCAGCGGTCCAAGGACCGACCCCTGCGACACACCGCAGAAAACGTTTAAACAACTTGCCCTCAACATCGAGAAGACAGAATGGCCGATACGCACTAGGTGACGTCAGATCACGGCCCGGTTTCGGAAGCATCACAAGCTTCCTTCCATTGGCGCGGGAACGTCGAGGTTCGAATTTTTATTTTCTTATTATTTTATTTCAAAAAAAATTTTTTTCTGGTTATTTTGAAATTTAATTCTTTAAAAAAAAATAAAATAAAATCTAGTAAATATATTTTTTTTTGTTTTTTAACCAATCGTAATTGGTCTTGGAGTATGGTTGTACCATTCCTTAGCTAGTCCATCCAATCCATATTTACGACGGATATTCCAATGGAGATATTTACATATTTTGTTGTACATTTCTAAGTATTCCTTTTTTTGGCAATATCGGACAACCGGAAATTAAATGATAGATGGTTTCCGACTGCGATTGGCAACTTCGACACATATCGTCTCGGCGGACTTTGAGAATTACCTTCCCAAAATTATGGGTCCGCAATTATTATGATGACGATGATTATTATTATAATTATTATTTTTGCACCTATAAACAGGTGAACGGAGATTTTATATTCACCTGATACCTTAGATTCACTAATTGTAAGTATTTTTAATACTTTTAATGGGAAATATGTTGAAATGTATCAGGCAAACATAAGGAAATGGAAGTGTAAAACAAGATACAATCAATGGATTCGCACTTAAAAAATCAGGAGTAGAAATAAAAAACAAATAATATAAAAAAATAATTTTATTAAAATAAACTATATTACAAAACTTTTGATACACATAACTTATAACTAAATTTTTAAATAAAACTAATAAAATTAATTTAAATAAGTTGACATGCTATTAATTTTATAGATTTTCTTTTTTTTTCGTTTTTTGGTGTTGTTTTTGTTTTTGTTTACGTTTTTTGGTGTTGTTATTGTTTTTGTTTACGTTTTTCGGTGTTGTTATTGTTTTTGTTTACGTTTTTTGGATTTTTTTTTTTTTACGATTTTTGGATTTTTTTTTTGTTTACGTTTTTTGGTGTTGTTATTGTTTTTGTTTACGTTTTTTGTTGTTGTTATTGTTTTTGTTTACGTTTTTTGGTGTTTATTTTTTTTTCAAACAAGGAGTGAAAATGGAGGTGTGGATTTATAGTTAAAGTCAGGTGTACAAAAATTTGAAATCAATTATTAATAAATATTTTTATTAAATCACTTTTAATTTTGTTACAAAAGTTACAGATTATTTGTATATTTAAACTTAAAATAATATAATTATTACTAAAAAATATAAAAAACTAATTACATCACAAGCCGATTTTAAATAGTAATAAGATTTACATTTTAAAAAAAATTAATAATAATAATAATAATAATAATAAAATTTAAAAGTTTTGTTTAATAATTTGTACAAAAAAAAAAAAAAAATTTATAAAAAAATTTACTTTTTACGCGCCAAGTACGAGCCGAACACCCCGTGACCCGTGAGAACCTGAGTGAGACGGTAAGTAAAGTTTCCGTGACCCCGCTCCACCCAGTTCCCCACTCAGGGGCCCAGGACGTTTACAATTTTTCCGCCGTAACGTCTCCGACCGTCGTTAAATGGCGCCTGCCAAGTGTTAGCTGTCCTAGGCCCGCCGCGATCCCGCTCGCGATAGAAGACGAGTCTCTCCATCGCGAGGAGATCGAGCTGGGGGGTGCCCGACAGAAGACGAGCCACCTTCGCCGCGACGTCTCTGTACGCCATCGCCACCTTGTTCAGAGACGCCCTTTGGAGTTGAATCACTTTCTCGCGAAGAGACCGAGCTGTCGAAACAAAGACTGGAATCGAGAACCGAACTCAAGTATTTTAGCATGCCCCCCAGTCCGATTCTCACGTTGTCTACACTTACGGAAATGTAGCGACTTTGCCGGTTTTGCGGACGATGAAACCCGTACGCTTCCGTTTTCGGCACAGACACCCGAAGTCCGATGCCCCGGATGGCTTCCACCGTCGCGAAAAGTCCCGATTCGGCGCGTTCGTGAAACTCCGCCCACCCGCGATCGGTCGGGAGGAGCAAGGTGTCGTCTGCGTAACATGTCAACGATACACCTTCGGGAAGAACGGTACGGGTGAGGACGCGGTCGTAGGCGATGTTCCACAGAAGTCATTCTAGAACCGACCCCTGGGGCATGCCATAGAACACGTTCGCCCTTCCCGTCGTTCCGTCCGGTTTCTTATACGCGATCTTTCTCTCCGAGAGGAAGGAACCGATGATCGACGTCTAGTAGTCGGGGACAGACTTCGACGCCAGTCCGTCCCTTATCGCAGACCATGGTACCGAATTAAACGCGCTTTTGATGTCAACCGACGCCGCCCCGACAAAGAATGGACTCCGGCGCACACGCGGTCGAGTGCGTCGGTCGTCGAACGGCCCGCCCGGAAGTCGTACTGATTCAGAGAGAGGTCGTTCCTCCCTTCTCCTGAGCGTAAATGTTCGTTTACTCTAGAGACGATTACGCGCTCAAACAACTTGCCCTCTACGTCGAGAAGCCAAATCGGCCGATACGCGCTCGCCGTCATCGGATCCCTAGCCGGTTTGTCCAGCAACACGAGGTTCGCTTCCTTCCACAGTGTCGCGTCGAGATACGCGCACACAGCACCCCGATAGACTCGCCGAGAATGCGAGCCTTTCGGGCCTGAAGCCGAGTGCCTCTTGGAGGCCGCGTCGAAGAGGAGGCGAACCTCCCCCTCCGTTACGGCGTCGCGAATTTTGCCGTAAGGGAAATCCGCCGGGGAAGAGCTCTGCGATGACCTCTGCGAGAAACTCCTCTGTCATGCCGGTTGTCAGCGGTCCCGACAAACCCCTCAGTTTATTCGTCACGAGACGGAACGGGAAACCCCACGAATCCAAATCTACTTCGCTCAGGAGCCCCTTCCAACTCTCATCCTTCGAACTCCACATCGTTCGGCGAACCCAAACACACGAAGCCTTCCACTCCACCTTTAAACACGTGAGTTCGTCGTCGTTCATAATGTTCTCGTAATGTCCGCCTTGTCAGATCAATAGTCTTTTTCTGCCGACGAACCGGCGACGGTCGAGGGAGAACTCCTTCCACAACTCTCCCATCTCGTCCGTTCACTAGTACTTCGGCCGATTCCGCGTCTTTGCCGAGATCCGCCGTAAGTCTTTTTGAACTTCTCGCGCTATATCGTGAACGCTTCTTATGAGGCCTAAAACAACTTCATCTCTCAGGCCTCCGCGACGAGGCACTCGGCGAGCCGTCTTTTGTCGGACGATTTCAGACTCCACCGGGGCGAGACGACGCGAGGCCCGTCAGACAAGAACTCTGTCCTCTCCCCGAGCTCCGAGGAGCCCGGAACGAGAACGCTACGTAGGCATGATCGCTCAGGGACTTGAAGTCGGAGAGGACCTCCCAGCCGGAGACTCGCGCCGCCACCGCGCCGGACGAAACCGTGAGATCGATTGTGAACCCGCTGGTGAACCGCACGCACGTCTTTTTTCTATTCTTGTTGCACACAATGAACTGACGCTCGTTAAGGCTGTCTGAGCAGACCTTTTTACGGAGGGAGTGTGGAGCTCGGTATGGATTTAAAGAAACCCTAACCGGGAACCCATACCCACTTAAACTCCTGGGCATGTCACAATAGCGTGGTTTATGTGAAGAGGGGGGGGGGAAACGCTCGTGGAAGTAGAACCTACATTTCAGTCTCCCCTCTCCGGTAAGCCAGAAGGTTACCGTTCCACACGATTTTCTTTGGGGGAGATGCGCTCTAATCTTCGTTCCGCCGTCATCTCGAAGATGAGAACACATCTCCTAGGACGTTCGGCAGTCCCTTTCGAGAGTTTCCTCCGGTCTTTCGCTGGGGGGGGAACGGGAACGGAAAGCTCGGCTGCTTCCAGAGATTGCGGCCGGGAGTGTGAATTCAGACTAGAACTTTGCCATCTGAATAAAGGGTACATTAAAAAGGAAAGTGAAGACGTTTTGTGACCGCATTCTCTCCTAACGGGTAATAAGGACTAAATGGGGGGCAAGACCGGCCAGGACCGCTGATCGAAGCTTTCGTTCGTCGTCACACCTCGCTAATTGAAGACGTCGTCGTTGTCATCTGCATCCTCGTCTTCGTCCTCCTCCTCCTCCTTCCGCCGACGACGTTTCCTCTCCCTCGGCAGATGACAAAGATTCGGAACCGCTCCTTCATCCTCCTTCTCTTTCTCTTCTTACTTTCCTTCCTCATCAGCGGGATTTCTTTTTCTTTTACACCTAATCCTAACCCTACTCGGCCGGAGCGTCCGAGGACGAACTCCGGATTTTTTACGCTCGCGTTTGCGGTCTTTTTTCGTCCGCAGGACCGCTTCCGAAAATCGCGAAATCGCGGACCATTACCGGGGTCCGCGAAGCAACGCGTCCAAGAGGCCGCGGATCGACAGGTCGGGTCCGATGACTCCGACAAGCCGCTGTCTGTGTTCGTCCCACGAGAGACATTTCGCGACCGTGTGCTCGACGTCGTCCTCGGGCACAAAACAGAACCAACACTTGGCCGTCTTCTCTCTGCGGCAATGTGTTGGTTCTGCGCCAAGTACGAGCCGAACACGCCCGTGAGAACCTAGATGAGACGATAGGTCAAAACTCCGTGACCCCCCCACCCAGTCCCCCACTCGGGGGTCCAGGGCGACGACGATTTCGCGGTCGTCGAAACGCGCTGCCACCTTCGAACCGTGCGATCGCGAAGTCGCCTGCGGAAGCAGGCTCTTCTCGGCCCGCCGCGACCTCGCTCACGATAGAGGACAAATCTCTCCATCGCGAGGAGATCGAGCGGGGGAGTGGCCGACAGAAGGCAAACCACCTCCGCCGCGACTTTCCTGTACGCCGTCACCACCTTGTTCAGAGACGCCCTTTGGAGTTGAATGGCCCTCTCGTGAAGCGGCCAAGATGCCGCCATTGATTCGGCCCACACCGGCCGTACAGGGCCACGGAGTGGACGACCGTCGCGTACAATCGCCTGACCCTCGCCCGCGGACCCCGCAGGTTTGGCATCAGGCGCCCTAACAATGCGCTCGCGACTCGGGTATTCGGTCCGAGGAGCGCGAGGTGTTGCCCGAAAGTGAGACCCGGGTCGAAGGTGACCCCCAGGTACTGGAGCGTCCTCCCCACCTCGATCTTGAAATCCCCAGACGACAGTGCCATTCCGTTAGGAAGCCGATTCCTCGGACGATGGAATCCACAGGCTTCCGTTTTCGGCAGAGACACCCGCAGTCCAATGCCGCTGATGACCTTCACCGTCGCGTGAAGTCTCGATTCGGCGCAATCGCGAACCTCCGCCCACTCGCGACCGGTGGAGCAGGGTGTCGTCCGCGTAGCAAATTAACGAGCAACCTTTGGGAAGGACGGTCCGGGTGAAGATATCGTACTCGATATTCCAGAGGAGCGGCTCGAGGACCGACCCCTGGGACACACCGCAGAAAACGTCCGCCGTTTCCGTCGTTTTGTCCGGCTTCTCGTACAAAATCTTCCTCTCCGAGAGGAAGGACCCTATCAACGACACGAGATAGTCGGGATCGAACTCTGAAACCAGTCCGTCCCTTATCGCGGACCACGGAACAGAATTAAAGGCGTTTTTCACGCCGATGAAAACCACGATCGCGACTCCGCCCCGGCGCAGAGTTTCCTTGACCTCGTCTCGAACTCGAACGAGTGCGTCGATCGTGGAACGGGCCGCCAGGAAGTCGTACTGATTCGGAGAGAGGTTGTTCCTCCCTCCGTACGCCCCCATGTAACCGATAATCACGGTCGAACAACTTACCCTCCACGTTGAGAAGGCAAATCAGCCGATAAGCGCCGGGCATCGACGGGTCCCTACCCGATTTTTCGAGCAGCCCGAGGTTCGCTCGCCTCCACTGCTTCGGAAACAACATCTTTTCGAAACACGCGGTGTAGAGCGATGAAAGACGCGAACACATCACTCCGGCAGACCTGCCGAGGGTTCGATAATGCACACCGCTCGAGCCCGGAGCCGAGTGCTTCTTGAGGGCCGCGGCGAGGAGGATGCGAATCTTCCCCTCGGTGACTCGGTAGCGTTCGCGGTCGAAGGCGAAGTCCGCCGGAGGAAACGCGTAGGGCGCGACGCGAGGAAAGAGCTCCGCGACGACTTCGGCGGGAAACTCCTCCGTCATGCCGGCTGTCAGCGGCCATGACGAACTCCCCAGTTTATTCGTCACGAGACGGAACGGGAAACCCCACGAATCCGAATCCACTTCGCTCAGGAGCCCTTTCCAACACTCATCCTTCGAACTCCATATTGAACCCGCGACGTCCACCACTCCGCTTTAAGCCCCAAAACGATAAAAACCGTTTACGTGCAGGTCGACTCTCCTCGCGGGACGCGTAACCGTGACCCCCATTAACCCTGAGGAGCACGCCGACCTCACGCAACATGGCCCGTAGGAAAGTTTCAAAATCTGTTATAGGGCGTGTGGGTGACGCGTACATCGACATCAGAAAGGTGTCCTCCCAGCCAGCTATAACGAAGCCATCCACCCTGGACAAAACTCATTTTTCGGGAGTGTTCTCCGATCCTTCGCACGGGGAGAAACGGATGGAAAACTCACGCGTTTTCTGAGAATGCGATCGGAATGGGGATTTAGACTTACCGCCGTCGCCTGTAAAGGGTGAAAGTTATGTTATGTTAATTGATCGAATCCTCTCGAATGGTAAAACGGGTTCCTTGAGGAAAAGGCAGACGAAGGATCGATCGGGTCGCCAATCCCTCAAGAAATGTTAGGAAAGAAGTAAACAAAAGGGTACTTAACGACGACGATTTTGCGTTTGCCGCCGCAGCACTCAGCCGTCCGAAAAATCCTCGTTGCCGTCTCCTCTTCGAATTTTCTTTTTTCGGCGTCTCTCTGGGTGAGACGGTCGCGACCTGCCACATCGCTCTCGCCTCGGTCGCGAAAAACGCGAGTTTCCAGACGGAGCGACGCCGAACGGGGTCGCTACTCCGGTCCGAGCCGCCCACTATCCTTCCGCTTTGCGGTTCCGCCTGTTCGCTGGTGGGAGACCGAAGACACACACCTGAAAATAGATTATTAATTCCCCGCGCTCCCGGCGATCCCCGAGCGTAGTACAGGTTTGCAAGCATCCGCTGAGGTTTGCCCCTGAAAGCTGGATCACAAGTGCCCGCCGCGACTCCCGGCCGCCGAAGAACGCACGCCCAACTGTCCCAACGAGACGGGGCGAATCTTCCCCAACGTAATCGAGAAAGAGATCCGGATCTCGACCCCTACGCGCCCACAGGAAAACGGTAGCGACCTGCCGCGCCGCTTCCGCTTCCTCCGCAAAGAATCGAACTTCCGGAGACGAAGAGTACCCGCCGGGCTTCCCGCGGTCCGTCCTCCTTACTTCCCCGCTACCTACGAGATGACGATCAAAATCGACCACTTATCTCACAATCGGCGCGACGGTTCCGGTGAGAATCCGACGTCGCGTTGCCGAAGTCGTCGCTGTCTCAGGCTTCTTGTTCGCTAAGTTTGGAAATGCGAGCTTCCAGAGAAATGGCTCTCGGGGTCTGACCAGACCCGGAGAAGTGAGTCGCAGCCCAGCCGTCGGACGCATACCAAAGTCCGTCAGAGCTGGACCCTTAGTCGAAATTCTCTAAGGCTCCGAAATCATTGCTATACCCTCTCAAATCGCTTTATTTAACTTTTTACCCTCTCAAATACTTACTCCATTGTAACAATATATTTTTTATTTTTATTTATTTTTTAACACGGAAAGTTTTTTAAATAAAATTTATAGCGCTATAAAATTAAATCTCTCTTTATACGACTATAGATAAATAAAATCATAATGCACGCGTTACACACAGTAAATTATAGCAAATGATAAAAAAAATCCTTCGTAATTAATTATTATTATTTTTTCACTTAAAAAAAAAAAACGTTAAAACGTATAAATCATTTCTTATGACACGACTAATCGTCACCTAGTGACCGATGTCACGTACTAATAATACGCGATGATAACGTCGACTTTTTATTAAAAATTTTCGTTAATGACAATAAACGAATAAAGTTTTGCGATAAAACAAAATGGCGGAATCAAAAATAATAATAATAAATTTTTATGGAAGGAGGGTAATAATTTTAATTAATGTATTTCCTGTAGTAGTGGCAGTAGTAGTAGAAATAGACGGAAGGAAGTGAAACGTTTACTATCGACGAATACTTTTTCATTGTTTTTCGTTAATTACATATTAAAATTTTTTCTATTTCCACGTGTTTTCACTTTTAATTTATGAACGAAAACGTTTTTCCCAGGGTTTAGTACAATGCGAAAAAACTAAAGGTGGGTTAGTGTTTAGAAAAAAAATTTTTCAGTATATATTAGATGGTGTTTCGGGGAAGTAGGATCAATTAAAATCAGGACGACGACGAAGACGATCACCACCGCAACGTTAAAACCACGTCGAAATGAAAAATTTTTTACATTTTTTTTTTCCGCTGTTGTTGTTGTTGTTGTTGTGTCAACGCGTTCGTTGCATTATGTTAAAAGATTCGACGACGTTCGAACAATCTGTAAATTATACGTCACCGTCGTGGCAATGTTTACAACCTAAAAACGATGACGAAAACATAATCGAAATAGGTGAAAACATATTTTATTGCGCGAAAAAAAATTTATACATACATTTAATGAACAACGTGGATACCGAATGCGTCGACGTGGGTGACGGCGTGACTTTTATAAAAGAAAAACAAGATGACGAACTATCAAATCGTGAAATTTATCCAATGGGTAAGTCAAATTAAAATAATAACGTGGCAGTAGTGATATATTAATTATATAAAATCATTTATTAAACAGAAGAACCGACGAATTTTCGCGGTCTCATGGATGCTTATTCGGATTTTTTATCGAGAAGGAGCGCACGTTGGAATTTAGGATTTATTTATCCAGGTTTAGTTATGAGAATCGGACCGACATTAACGGGATCTGGAATTTTGGAATTCGGACTGGAAAAAAGACTCGATTATAACGACAGAGCAAATTTAGCACCGAGTATATAATAAATTTTTTAATCCCCGTCATTGTTTTGCTTTTTTACCAAAAGAACTAGTAAATTTTTTTTTTTTTTCAGGTCAAATGTTAATAAGACGTGTGATACTGCCACGTCTATTAGGTTTTAGAATGAATTTATCGAGTCTTCTTCCACTTATTATCGGTTTTATACTGATCGTAACTAAAAATGCATTTGTCTTCAGCAAAGTTACCTTGGGTTTATCAATTTTATTAACACTCAAAACGTTATTTTTGCTACAGTTTTTTAAATATTCAGAAAATAATTTTCAAACGCAAAATATTAATCGTCCGACAACCGTACAACACGATCCGGTTGATTTCGATGGTGAGTAGGCTACAAATTATAGCAAATTCTTTAAGTTTTATGTTTTGTGACACTTTTTCTCTTATTCTGACAGATTCCATATCCATAACGTCGTCGAACCATCATCACATTCGTCCTCAGGGATATTCTTTTACTGATTCATTATCGGATGCTTTTCTTAGTCACGTGGTTAAAAAAATCCCAACACCACCATCTTACACGTTAGAATCGTCGGAAAAATTTATACCTAAGAGAACAAGAACATCCGGTAAAAGAAATTTTTCGTGGGGGAAAAAAAGATGAAGATGCGTAATTAAAAATATTTATAATAATAATAATAATAATACAAATAAATAAATAAATAAAATTATTAAGATGTTGATGTTATTGGTACTCGCAAAGGACTCCAAACAATTTCCGTCGGCGGATATCCTCCTCCTCCTCCTCCATCACTTTGTGTTATAAAATCATTTTTTTGTATTGGATAATATCGACCGTATGGTATTTTAATATGATCGTGATAAAAGTGATTTTTAACTTTTGGAAAAATGGCGGCTGCCCATGATAAAAAACCAAACCACATGGCGTTGAGCGTGAAAACGCTCACGGCGACAAATGGTAAAGTTATCAAATATTTAATTACGATGACGACTAAAAGTGGCAGAAGAATTTTATGTAAAAATATTCTCGGACGAAGAAACGTTCTGGATGATTTAAAAACCGTTCGAGGTTTTTCCATTGTTTTTTTTACCATTGATAAACACTCACGTGGTACATTTTTACCATTTTTCATTTCCGTATCCAGTAAATTAAAAATCGTTTTATTTTTTTTATTTAAACATTCGGTTACATTATTTATTTTATAATCGCGACAATAATTATTTATTTCGCGACATAAATCAATATCTATCGATTGATTATCGATTCTTGATTTTCTTTCGCTCGTTGCGCCCGATTTCGTACGAGTTTTATCATCGTGGTCGCCATCGTCGTCGATTTGATAATTATCACTTATCATCAATGGTCTAGCATTATTTAAATCCATATTTTTTCCAGGTTCTTTAAAATTTTTCCAACCGACTTCCGTTAACGTATTCCAATGTTTCATCAAAATATTTTCATTACTTTTAGATACTTTATCACCATCATCATCATCATCACTTTCCGTTTTATTCGCGTAAAATTTACCCGAATGTATTTCGACATTTGTTCCCGTCACGTTTAATTCTTTTAATAATTTTAATACGTCATCAATATCTCTCTCATCTACGTCACCATCATTTCCGATATATAATTCTTTATTTCCGTTTTCTTTTGTGTATATTTTACTTTTGAGTGTTTTCGATTCCACTCGACAAACGAACGTTATTATCATTATTATTAAAAACGTTAAAATATTTTGAAATAAAAACATTTTTTACAATTTATTAATTTATTTCCAAATAAAATTTCCATAAATTTTTTTATTTTTTTCTCTCTCTCGCGCGGTAAATAAAAAACTTCCGGACCGGAAATACTCGAAACGCTAAACGAAAATTTTTTGATATTTTTTTGGTTTATTTATAGGTTTTTATATCGGTATCAATGATTTGGCGCAATGAATTTGAAAATTTTTTTAATTGAAATTTTTGTATGTTCGAATGAATTTGAAAATAAATTTTTTTGTTTGTTTGTTTGTTTGTTTGTGTTTGTTCGAACAATGTAAAAAGAAACGCTATAAGTATTATTATTTGAGATTTTACACGGTTTGTAATAGTTTTCTCTCTTTTAAATGGAAAACGTCAAAAAATTTGTGAGAAAATTTTTTAAATAATTTATAGAAAATACAAAGAAAATGGAAAAAACAAAATGGCGGTTCACAAGGTGATATTTATATATATGTGAGTGGAAAATTTATTATTATCGATAATGTTTCCGTTCGAGAAAAACTTTTTCTTAAAAAAATTTCTCGTGTTTTTCATTGAAGAGAGAAGGGGGGGTGGTGTTAGTGACATGATTAAAATTGTTTGTCGTTTTTAACGAACATAAAAAAAAAACGCAACAAACAAACAAACGCGACAACAAACTTTTTTTTATTTTTATTATTTTTATGTCCGTTAATAGTCGGCAAGACAAAAAGTTAAAAAAAAAAAAATTACGAGAAAAATAAAAGTCTAATAAGTTTATTTATTTATTGGTTTGTTTGTTTGTTTGTTTGTTCTTCTTTCTTATTTTTCCAATCTCGTTTTTTTTTTTTTTGAATCCCTGACTTAAAATAATAAATTTGATGGAAAATTACACGAAACGAAATAAAAACCTTCGTTTATTAAAATTTGTGTTTTGTTGTTGTTTGGATTTCGACGAACAAACAACAACCGTGAATAATTTTAAACAATCGGACCTAGTTTAATTATTAATTTAAATAATTGCCAAATTATTTTTTTAAAAAAATATGCGTTTAAGAATTGACGACGTATCCGTTATAACGTATAATTACATTCATGCCAACGACGAAAATATGCATAAACTCTACGCATTTCTAGAGAGTTTTTTTTTTTTTGCATTTACATTTTTCTCCATGATTGATCTCTATGAATTTCATAGATTAAATTAAAAAAAAAAATTCTCGAATCGAATGAGCGAGCGAACATTAAAAAAAATTAACTCCATTAAAAAAAAAAATTTTTTTAAAATTTTTTTCCCCCGAGTTTAGCGGGAAATTTATCAATGCCACCTATCGGTAAATTTTAAAACTATAAATTTTAAATTAACGAAAACCATCATGGCGTCGTCGACTTTCGTTCAATTTACTTTTTGTTTTATAAATTTTACATTTTTGAAGCGTCAACGGTTGCAAAAATTATTTTAAAAAAATAATAGTAAAGGCAACCATAAAATTTCCGATCTATTTCTACTTTTATTTTCTTCTATAGTTTAATTGTCATAATTTAAAAAATAAAAAAAAAATGGATGCGACCTTATCATACTATACAAAAGAAAAAAAAATTCAATAACCTCCTTACATGCTCTACATAATTTTAAATAAATAAATGAATGACATTAGCCAAAAAAAAATTAATGGCGACCGAATCGACGACTATCAACGGTTTGAACAACAATCATTTATCGATAATAATAATAAAATAATAATAATAATCATAATGATAATAATTTTTTTCCTAACTTTCGACGACGTGAAAATTCTCCGTCATTTTTTTATTTTTTTTCTTAAATTTAAAAATGATATTTATTCATTTTAGCCAACTTAACAAAAACTATAAATATATAGCCAACTTAAATGGAACAAAAAAAGAAACCGGAAGTAGTTAAAAATTAAAAAAAAATTTAAATTGACAAAGTTTGATCAGGTGTTTGTTTGTTCTCCTTTAAATAAATAATCATCGTATAGCGCTATAAAAAAATTTTAACCGTTTATTTAAATTATTCATTCGATTATTATTATCATTATTATCATCATCGTCGTTTATAGAGATTCGATATATCGTTTTGGAAAAATTATTAAAAGTAACGATGATGATTTGAAAAAAATTAAAAATAATAACCGAGAAATAGTTGATAGCATTTAAAAGAACCTACATTATAAAAACAGAGAGAGACTGATAATTGTTATCGTAACGAAAATTATTATTTTTTATTAAATGAACAAAACGTGGCAGAAGAAGATTTATGACGCGACACGACAAAAAAAAAATTATTATTGAGATTAATGAAAATCGTACGAATTCATACGTTATAAATTTTTTAAAAACTTTTTTCGTCGGGTGATGACACGTTTTACGTTGTCTATAAAAAAATAAACTAAAAAAAAAAAAATTTTCGTCGTGTAATTAGAAAAAAACTTAAACGATTTTAAATAAAAATTTTAAAAAAATTTCGTACGGGTTATTGAAATGAGTATTTTTTGTATTCTCGTAAAATTTTATTTATAGAGTTTCTATTTATAGTACTGAAAACGGTTTTTGTGGGGGGAGAGAGGGAGGGAGAAGAACGGGAAGGTAATGAAAGTAAGAGAAAGAGGGGGAAGGGGAAGGGGACAAAAACCCCGCGAAATTTTTAATTTTTTTTTAAACAAAATTCGGCGTGGCTAATAAAAGAAATTTTTTATGCATAAAAAAAAAAAATTAAATAATTTTTATTTAATTATCGATTTTCACCGTGATGAGAATAATAATAATAATCGATAGAACAATTCAACAGGGTCGTATTAAGGTTCGTGAATAAAAAAAGAAAAGAAAAAAAAAAACATTAATTGTACGAAATTGCTTTGAGTATTATTAAAAAAAAAAAACGTGTCACGATGTAAGGCTAAAAGGGGGATAATTGCAGTCAAAAAAAAAAAAAATTCAAAAAATGATGATGATGATGATGATGATAATAATAATTTAATCAAATATGGCTGGCGGGGATCGAAACGTTGGTAAATAAATTTTGTTGTAAAAAATTTTTTTAATAAATTTAAACATCGTCAGTCATACCGATAACATTATCCCGAAAAATTTTCGAAAAAATTCTACGTTGTGCGCGAGTGCGAAAAAAAAATTGTATGTTTGTTGTTTGTTGTGGTTGTCGTTGTTTGTTTAAAAAAAAAAAAAACATTTGAAATTAACGGAGGATTCGCATCGAAGATTTTTAAAAATAAATATTATCAAATACGATTTGACATATGAAGTTAAATTTGTTCACAGACGAAATATAAATTTGAATTTTTTTTTTTCAATCATAAGTCATTGTGTCTTATCGATCGCGTTATTTTTTTTATATTATTGATAACGATAAAAAAATATATTATAAAATATTTTTTTAATAACAGTGCTGGAGAAAAAAGAAAAATGGAAGGTTTTGTTTTATTGAAAAAAATTTACGCGTTAACAATATTATTTTTTTTAATAAATACTCCATTTTTAATCGATTGTCAAAATGAAAACTCTAATAAAATATTAATGAAAATGTTACGGGAATGCGGGGAGGGAAAAAAAAATAACAACGTTGGACTTTGTTTGAAAATAAAAACGGCGAATTTTCTGGAAAAACTGGATAATATGAAGGATCCACTTTTTTTAACGGATTATTTGGCATTAGTTAAAAAACAAAACGTTTCCAACGGTAAAAAAAAAAAATTTTTTTTTTTCTCACTTAAATAATTAATAACGTTTTTTTTTGTTAATTTACGATAGATGATGACGTTACGAACGTGGAAATAGAAGAATTGAAAAGATCGTTAGACGACAACGTTGATAAAAATAAAATAATAAATGATATCATATGGAAAAAATTAAAATCGTTTTTCAATACCCGAACTGTACAAATTTCTGATCCTTTTGGAATTTTTCAAGGTAAGGAAATGATTTCCTGCACCCCTTCCCCTCTTCCTACCACCCCTTGTACTCCTCTTCATCCCCTATCTGTCATCCTCCATGTTGGTTTTGTTACATTTTTAATCCAAAAAAATATACAAATCGTACTTCGTCTGATGTTGTTTTTTTGCGTGTATCAGGTCGAGCAAAAGGTGGTGATAAAATATTCAAAAAAGGTCACGGAATGATGATGATGGCGGGAATGATGAGTGGAATGCTAATGAAATTGATAATGACAAAAATTGCTTTTATCGCAGCAAAAGCTCTCGTAGTAGCTAAAATTGCTCTCGTCATAACCGTCATTATAGGTTTGAAAAAACTTTTCGGAAGTGGCGATGGCAGTTCAGAGGTCATTATAATAAATTAAATTTTTCTATTTTTTTTAAATTAGCGATAATGATAATAATAATTTGCGTGTGTTTTATTTAACAGCATTACTCGTCGTATTCTTCCGGTGAAGATTCTGGAAATTGGCAGAGAAGATCCGGCTATGATAAATATACGGATGGTGCAAGTATGGCGTATGCCGCTTATCGACCGACTAATCAATCTTAATTTTTATTTTATTTATTTATTAATTTATTTATTATATTTTTATTTATTTATTTATTTTTGTCTCTTTTTGTTCATAACTTATTCCTTTCGAAACGTTTTTGCGAATCGATCGAGCGTTTCCCACACGAAATACAAAAAATTACGACGACGCCATTTTGAATTACAAAAACGTTTTTTTCAATCAACGCTTAAAATCGGATTCGAAAAAAAAAAAAAAAAAAATTTTGCACGTTATTTACTTACGACTGTTGACGCCATTTTTTTTTTTGAAAAAACATCGACGACCGTCGTCGTCTCTCGAGACAATTTTTCCATGTGACGTTTTAGAATTTAAAAAAAAAAAAGAAAATTTCATCAAAACCGCAAAAAAAAATTCTCCCGGGAAATCATTATAAAAGTTTTTTTTTTTTTTCCATTAGTAAAAAAATTTACCGATGGTAACAAATAATGATAATAATAATAAACGCAATCGATAAAATCACCAAGAGTGATATTAATAATAATAATAAATTTTTTTATAGAAAGTGAGAAGAAAAACGAGAGAATTTAAATATAAAAAAAAAGAAAATTTTCGAAATGTTTAAAATTAAATTAATAATGATAGTGATGGAAGGTACACCGGAAATCCCTTTTTCGAAATCCCCAAAACGAAACCTGGAAAAGAAGAAAAAAAAAAATTTGTTACCTTAAAATTACTCTTATGCTAAGTGCCATCGAGAGTTGAGGAAATCCGATGGGTACTTCTCCTGTTCCTGGTCTCCACTCCATAGATGTCAGTCACTGGAGCCCCATTCCGGAAATAAATCGTTTCCATGTCGAATAAGATGGTCTGAGGAAAATTTACGAGAATTGTGGCGATGTCATAGGTTATGAGAAGACAAAACTTATCCATCAGGCATGCAGCATCCCTGTGATAATCCTTGGGGATCGGCGGGTAGAACCTGAAACAGATGTTGAAAAAGACATTAAAACATTAAGATTATTAGTGAAAATAATAATAATAATGGTTAAAACAAAAAACATTAAACGTCGTAAAGTTTAAGATCATAGAAAATTATCAATAAAAATATTTTTTGAATTGCATAATTATTATTATTATTATTATTATTATTATTATTTATAAACAATAAAGTTTACCACGGAAAACTTTTGGCAGGAAAAGAATAAAAGTTTAAAATTAAAGACAGACAAAAGAGAGAGAGAGAGAGTGTGTGGGAAAAATTTTTAAATCCACACCGTCAATGGAAAAATATATAAAAGAAATTTAATTGCATTAATAATCCTTTGAAAAAATTTGTTAAAAAAATATTCAATGAAAAAATGAAAAATAAAACTTTCGAATTTGAATTTTAAAAAAAAATATTTTTTCCCGCCAAAATTTTAAAAAATTTTTTCGTGTTTTAAAAGTATAAAAAATATTTCAATTTTAATTTTTTTAATTACCCAGGAGAAATGTATTTCGCTTTAACCTCCCACCCGGTGGAAGGGAGAGTGGGGGGGACTCAACCGAAGCCATTAACTACCTAAAATTCCTGGACGTGTTTCTTTCCCGGAGGGAGGGGCGCTCGCGGGAATTTTAACTCGCATTTCAGACTCAACCCCCCTTCTAAAAACCGGAATTTTAGGTTCACATTCGCGAGGGTGGGAATCCCACCTGAGAAAGATCCCAATTCTTCCCCAATTTACCCTCCGAGAGATGGTCCCGAGCTGTCATCATCGTTCCTGCCTCTTCCGTATGAGTTCCAGATAGAGAGAGAGAGAGAGAGATGTCTGAAGTTCCGAATCTCATTGATCGTTCCTCTGCCTTTCTTCTAATCACAGCTCCACATTTTACCTTATTTGGATCAGGTATCCAGACTCACCTCCTCGAACAAGGGTCGACGTATCCCAATGCCTCGAAAGTGCGCAAGGTCACTTATCTTCTGATAAAGATACAGATCTGTTCTTTAAACGAGCTGAAAAAGAACTTCCACTCCCAGGATTTGAACTCACAACTCTCAACTCCGATTTTTTCCCTTTTCAGACTCAACCCGACCATCTCGGGCTCCCCCTTCCAAGCATCCAAGTTTTACCCCTGGCAGATCCTAGTGAAGTTGGATTACAATTGTCACCACTACTCCCGGTTAATATACAAAATCATCATCATCATCATCATTTTTTTTTACGATATATACATATATAAATAATCTTTGAAAATCCAAATTGAATATAAAATTTATTATGCGTATATATATATATCCTATTATTTAATCGTATAAAATTTAAAAAAAATTGATTCAATTGAAATTCGATCACACTATAAAAATTGAAATTTTTTTTTTTTTTTTTTTCAATCAATCAATCAATTACTCGTGTTTCTCTTTTCGCTTTTTTTTCAACGAACTCATTTGAATTCCTATTCAATTTAATAAAAATATATATTTTTTTTTTCATTTTATTTAACGAAAAAATTTTTTATTTTATCCCAAAAAAAATTAAATTAAATTACAAACGTTAAATCCGCTCCTACCTAAATATTTTATACCTACCGCCGTTTCAAATCCTCGCGTAATAATAAATGATTCCGATTGCAACGACATCTATTGAAAAAATAACAAAACTAAATCGTTTTAAATAATAATCAGGCACGATTAATTTAGTTACGTTAAATAAACGTTAGATGTCTCTGTCTCTAATTTTTTCCCTCCTTTTTTTAAATTTAAAATCTTTTAGGAATTTTTGTGTGTGTGTAATTTACATAAACCAGTAATTTCTCTTTAAAAAAAAAATTTTTTTTTAATTGAACGTCGTCGTGTCTTTAGGTCAATTACTCAAAAACTTGATATTCAACTTTCTTTAGGTGGATATACCTAGAAGTGAATGTCTTGGCAACCGGATGTTTTACTTTTTTTTAATTTACTTTAAAACTATCTCGAGGGGTAGGGGAGGGGAGGAATGGGGGGCGAAAGGGGAGACAAAAAACAAGTTACAGGTGAACTCATTTATTTATAAAGAGTTTTTTTTCGGTAAGGATTTGATGATGTTAAAAAACAAGACAACATCCGGTCAAGCTTGTTTGTTATTACTTATACCACATAAATCGTACCACCATCAGGTTGTAATAATAATAATAATAATAATAATAAATACTGGAAGGTAAAATTATTATAGACTGATGATTGTTTATCTCTTGGTGTTTATAAAAAAAAAAAAAAAAAATTCCGGTGTGGAATTAAAAAGGATGTAATAAAGAAAGGAAAATGGACGGACGTTTTCAAAATGGATTTTTTTAATAAAGCCACCGCCGCCATTGCCGCCACCACCGCCGCCTAAATAGGTCACTTGAGTTATAAACTCGTTAACATAGTTTTTATTTATTTATTTTAAGCCTACGTTTTTTTTTCTTTTCTTTTCTAAACTAATTGACGGCTTTCTTTAAAAAAAAAAAAAAATCATTGGTTTTTATTTAAAAAATTTTTTCTTTTTTTTTGTAAACTTTCTATTTTTTTCTAGAAAGTTCGAAATTCATTCACAGGATTTTATTGCGTAAAACTAAAAGTTTATTATTAACACTTTTACATAAATCATGTTCTGGATTATGATTCTGGAGAATTTTTTAATTTTTTTTCGAAAAAAACTAAAAATTTTTATTTATTTATTTATTTTAAATTATATATTTTTTATTAATAATATAACATCAGACTTAATAATTATAAATAAGCTTAAATAAGTTTTTATTAAATAAACAAAAAAAAACATGAAAATGTTTAAATTAGTAAATAATAAACAATAAATTATGTATGAAAATAATTTAAAAGGGTAAACGTAGGGCGCGTTTATCGACCAAACGTTTAAAACAGAACAGGCCTGACTAGGAGATAGGAAGGTGAATTAAAATCACCACTGTTGCTGTTGCTGCTGTTGTTGCTGCTGCTGTTGCTGTTCTTGCGGTATTCTCCCTCGATAGGCTAATTCTTGAGCTGGTAAGAAAGGTTCCGAAGTATCGAAAGATCGTCTCACAACGTTATCGACACCCTTTCCAACGGGTATTTCATCATCGTAACTTCCTTTAGATTTTTCATAAACTTCAGGAGGTGCGGATACGTCTAAACTTCTTCCGTAACCACCGCCTCCGCTGTGTCCGCTAGATTCCCATCCGCCACCGCCACCGCCTCCGTAACCTCCGAAATCATGACCGGATGAATACGTGTGCGAATGTGAAATCTGAGGTTTCTGTACTATTTCGATAGTTTTCGATTCCGTGTGTCCGTGACTGAACAATTTTTTCAATCCGATTATCGATGCGAGTACCAATGCGATTTTACTGACCAAAAGGGCTTTGGCTGCTAAAAGACCAACGGCTTTCAATGCATATGCCATCATGCTTCCTTTCATCATGGCGGCGAGCAAAAGCGGTCCCATCATTTTCTTTAATTTACTTCTACCTGATATATATTAAAAATATTTATTATAAAGTATATCATTAAAAAAACGGAAGTGGTATCGATGGTCAAGATCAAGGTCAGGTATAATCTGTGAAAAAACGAGATAATAGATAAAGACAAAAAATAAATTTCAAGGTGAGGCGGGCGAGGGGCCGGGAGCCCCGGGGGGGATTTACGCTCGAGCAAAAACTAGTTTATCTTTTTTTTTAATTATAAATTACTCTATGATAATTAGAGACAAGAAAGAGTCATTCATTTAACGGCTACTTAAAAAATTTTTATTACTCGTACCTGTTCACCTAAAAAACAAAAAAAAAAAATCAGGTTGTCTACCCTGTCCTAAAGTGTTAAGAGGAGCATGTGGTGTGTGTGTGTGTCGAACGACAAGAATTTCTCTTGTTCCGGTCAAGTTTTTTTATTGCGTGACGGTAGTTGTGTTGTTGTCGTCACACAACAACTGCCATACCTTTTTCCACCGATTAAATGAAATTTTTTTGTTTGTTTACCATCCGATAACCTTTTAAATTATAATGATGATGATGAATTAACGTCGCTTTATACCCACCTTGTTCTTGCTCGGTTTTATCGGAGCCACCGATAAATTTTTGAAAATCAAATTGTATCGAATGAGTCCTTAAAAATCTCGTCACTCTATCCACGATCATGTCATCAAGTGCTTCGTGACGTTTTTCCGATTCGTTGGGAAGTTCGTTTTCGTTGAATTCAGCGAGAGGCATGGATCTACTTGTGGATTCATCGTTTCTCACGACAGTTATCCCTTCGAAAATGGGTATGTTGTTGATTTTGAGAGCTCTGTCGGCGAAACGAACGGCTTTGACTTTCATACATGAAAACATATCCGGGGTTTCTCCGCATTTCTCATATGCGTTGTATAACATTTTAAAACCTTTTTCGACTTCATTTTCCGGTTCTTCCGTTTTCCTCGGCGTCGTAACTCCGCATGAAACACTCGTTAATTGAACTAACACTAAACCCAACGATAATAATAATACTAAATTTCCCGTCGAACCCATAATGTTTTCTTTTCTTCTTCTTTAAACTTTTTTTTTAAATTTTTTTTTTTTCAAAAATTTCAACTTGTTAAAAAAAAAAAAAAAGAAAAATATTTTTTCAATAATAATGATGATATTATTTCACTGTTTAAACCAACCACTCGAGTCGATAACAAAATTCGCACTACACATTATTCCATAATGCCCTTCCAGTTTATATCAAACAAGTGTTATGATTTAATATGATAAAAAAGAGGTGGTACTTAATTAAATATCTTTCAGAGCATAAAAAAACATTCTTTTACGCTCTAAAAGAATTGGATGGACAAGGGGCGAACAAACGTGAGACATAGAAAAGTTTTTTTTTTGCTTTATTTATTAAAACCGCAAATGGCAACGTAAAAAAAAAAACCAACCAATTACTACTCCCGCTCTTTATTTTTTTACTTTTTTCTTATGGTAAGTAGATTTCTTATAAGGACTGGTCAAGTGAGTTATAACGCCCATGTTTATTGTATGAGAATACTCATTATTCTAATAGGAAACAAACAAACGGACAAACGCACACACGCATACGCACACGCAAGGAATACATGGTTTTTTCTGTAATTAGGATTTGCGAAAATTTCCAATTTAATATTTACTTTCCCCTCCCCTTTCCCCCTCCCGTCTCACGCCTTATCGACTACTTTTCTTTTCCCCCTCTCCTCGCCATTTTCTTTTTTTAAAAATTTTCCATCGTTTTTTTTTTTTTCAATTTAAAAAAAAATTTTTTTTTAATACCTTTTTTTTTTTATGGAAACCTAAAGTTTATTTCAGGACCGTATCCATTGATTTTATCAAATAATATTTATCTAAGAGTTTATGATTGAGATGATGTTGATGATGATGTTGATGATGATGATGATGATGATGATGATGATGATGATGATGATGGATGGCGTGATTTATTATAATAGTTTAATTTTAAAAAAAAAAAAAAAAAAACTTTCTGATTATCGATTATAATTTTTTTTTTCTTCTTATTTTTCTTATCATGTAATTAAAAGTCGTGGAATTAAACGTCGTGGAATTAAACAAGCTAAATATGAATACAACAAAAAAAAAAAAAAATTTTTTTTTATTTTATTTTAACGAGTGCAAAGACAATGAGTACCCATCTGGAATTTCAGGTACAATTTCACTTAAAACTTTCCAAAAAGTAAAAATTATTTATTTATTCATTTTTTAAAAAATAATAATAATAATAATAATGATAATAAGAATAATAACAATGATAATGATAATGATGATAATAATAGTAATGATATTAATAATGATAATTTTTTTCTAAAAGCCCATAAATAATTATAAAATTTAATTTTTTATTGTTTAAAAAATTCATTTTTTTCGTTAAGTTGGCAGACTTTAAAATATGATTTATTATAACTCGTTAGTATTGTATTAATTGATGACGATGATAATAATAATAATAATTATTTTTAATGAATGGATTTTATAGAAATTTTTAAAGTTTAAACAAAAAAAAAAAAAACAAAAGATTGATTATACGTTTTATGAGAGAAAATGAAATATTTTTTTTTCTATTTCCACGTTTTAATTAATATTAAATTTAAATGTTAGGGATATAATAATAATAATAATAATATTTATGTTAATTTCGGTTACAAAAAAAAAAAAGAAAAAAAGTAAAGGTTTTGTTGAGTTTTTGAAAGATTTTAATTATTTAAAAAATTATTACCAAAAGTGAAAATTTTTTATTTTTATTTTTTTGATAATGTTATCAAATTTCTTTCTGTTTTTCTTTTTTTTCTGTCTGCGTTTTCTTTTCCCTTTCTCTCTCTCTCTGTCTTTTTTGTCTAACTTTTTACCTTTTCTCAGTTTCTTTTTGTTTGCCTCCCTATATTTCTTTGTTTCTCTCTAATTTTTAGTCTTTCGTTTAATCTCTATTTCTCTTTCTCTTTCTTTTCTTCATCTGTATGTTTATTTCACTGCCTTTCTCTCTTTTTATTTCTCTTTCTCCTTTTCTTCATCTGTATCTTCATTTCTCTGCCTCTCTTTCTCTTTCGTTTTATCTATTTTTTTTTCTCTCTCTCTCTCTCTCTCTCTCTACGTTTTCCCATCTTTCTATCTTTTATCAATTTCTTTTCTTCTGCCTCTCCCCCTTTTTTTCTCTCATTCTTTTCGTCTCTATTTCTCAGCCTTTCTCTTTCATTTCGTTCTCAATTTCTCTCTCTTTCTTTAATTTTTCACATACCTTTGCGTTTATTATTATTATTTTTTAAAGTTTTAATTAGCAGCATTTCACGTTCATTACTTTTAATTTTTTTTTTTAACGACTCCATAAAATTTTTAATGAAAACTTTTTTAAACGAAAAAAAAAAAAAATTGAAATGGAGAGCAAGCAAAGCAACAAAAAAAACAATAATAATAATAATAATAATAATAATAATAATAATAATAATAATATATAAACGTGGTTTCAAACTCTAATAACTCATATCGGACGTGTGATTTTCTTTTTAAAAAAATTAGAAAGGTTTTACTTTGGGTTTTTTTTTTTAAAATACAAACTACGACGGTGACGAACTCATCAAATTATCTTTTACATTCTATATGACTTTTTATATACGTTTTTCATTTCACTTTACCTTAACACGGTCCTTAAAAAAAAAACATTATTTAACTCTATGTAATAAATTTTTAGAAGGTAACAAAAAGAAAACCTACTTTATAAAAATGAAAGTTTAATTATATTTATAATAAATTTTTTTTTTTCGATCCGTGTAAGCAGAATCTCTGTCGTGGATTTAACTAAAATTAACATCATCGCATCCGTTAAATTTTGGATAAAGGTTTGATTGATACATTTCAACCGCCATCTTTGTTTTTTTCCAAACTTTGACAACAAACGTTTCTAAAAGGTTCTTTTGGAACTTATCAGCGACGATAAGATAGAGAAAGAGAGAGAGAGGGAGAGAGAGATAAAAAAAATAAATAAAAATGAAAGTAGAACGGGTAATAATAATAATAATAATAATAATTTCACGAATATGTTTTTTTTTTTTTTATGTTTTCACGTACGAAAAAAAAAAAACGTAAATTTTTATTAATTAAATTAATAATACTGCATTTAAAAATAATAATAATAATAATTATTATTATTATTATTATGATAATAATGATAATTTTTCTTTTTTTTAAAGTGGAGAAATAAGAAGAACCGTTTTGGAGAAAGTTATTTAATAAATAAAAAAAATTTTTGTTGACCGTAAACCTGATCGGGTACGTGGAAAAGCTCTCTACCGTGACAAACCGCAACGGTTAAAAAACATTTAAAAATTTTTCACATGCGTGAGTTTTTTTTATTCATTCTATGGATTTGATTTTTTTTATTGTTTTTGATCGTGCCACGGATGAGAGAGAGAAAGAGATAGAAGAGATAGAAAAAAAGAGTGAGAGAGTGAGAGAGAGAAAATTAATTATTCGCGGTACTCTACGATAAAAAAAATAATTTTTTAAAGAAAATGGTTTCATCAAAAGGTTTTAGTTTCCTCCCCTCTCCTCCCCCCCCCAAAAAAAAATAAAAAAGTGAAAACGACAAAAAAAAAAATTTAATAAAATAAAAAATTTTCGACCGGATTTACAGAAGAAAACAGGTACGAAAAATTATTATCAAAAAAAAGAAGATTTTCAAGTTTTTTTTTTTTTTTTTAAATTAAATATTTATTAAATTATTAAACGAGATTAAAAACAATGTCAACAAACAAACATTTTATTATAATTCGAATGTAAATAATAATAATGATAATAAAAGAAACGAAAACGTAAACACAATATAAACAAATGTGACGCCATTTTTTAAAAAAAATTAAATCCCTTTTTTTACGATTAAATTTTCAAATCGGTTTTAAAAAAAATTACGAAAATAATAAAAATAATTTGTCACCACCGCCATCGTCACCACCGTCACCACCATGAACATCATCATCATCATCATCATCACCATCAACACTATAACCATCCGTCAACGATTTTGAAAAAAAAAATTTTTTAAATTAGATCGATGATCGTTAATCGTTTTTTTTTGTCACCGCCTTTTTTACGAAATACGGATCCCCAAAAAAATGCGTCATTTTTATCAAGTTTGTGGGGGGTCGTGCGGGTTTACAAACGAAAAATCAATTTAATGACAGTATTGATAACGTTATCATTATCATTTAATATGTTTTCGTTTTAATAATAATTATTTCGTACCACCTAATACTTTTATCTCTCTCTCTCTCATTCATTCAGTACCATCTTATTGTTCTTCAAACGTTTGTTCCGATGGTCCCCCTTCCCTTCCCTTCCCCCCGAGAAAAAGAAAAACTATTTTTTTTGACAATGAAAATAAATGATTTGACATCGTGATAAAAAAGAAAATAATAATAATAACAACGATCGTATCAAATACGGTAATTTGATACAATTGACCCAGAATTTATTATTATTTTTTTTTTTCGAATAATAATAATAATAATAATAATAATGATAAATGTTACAAACAAACGGGAAAATTTTTCTTCTTTTTCCTCTTTTTCTCATATTATTATTATTATTATTATTTTCGGGTTTGGAAAATTCGAATGAGACCAAAAGGAAAAAAAAATTAAAAGGAAAAATTGAATTTTATTATTATTATTATTGAGCGGTCGCCATTTTGAATTTTTTTTTTTTTTATTTCAACAAATGGATTTTCTATTATTATTATTATTATTACCATTACTATTTTTTCCGATCTAATTAATTCATAAAAAAAAAAAAAAATAATTTTTCGTACGAGTGATGATGATGTTTTATTATTAAAATACACTAAGTGAGAGTATGGGTGTGCGTGAGTGAGTGCGTGCGTGAATGCGTTTTCAAAAGGGATTCGTAACGGTTAAGGTCACGTTTCGAAAAAAAATAAAAAATTTTTTTTTTTAATGAAAGTTTAACGAATTCATTTTCCGATCGAATACTTTAATAGTGATGGCGGTTAATATTATTAAAACCGTTCAAAAAAAAATTTTTTATTATTTTTTAATTCCATAGAGTAAGAAAAAAAATCCGTTAAATTTTTTCTATGTATTTCGCACGTATTTCATTTTCGTTACGTTTTAATTGATGGCATAAAATTCGTTGATTATTATTTTTTTTTTTTTTAATATATATAAATATTTTATATTATTATTATTATTTCGAGAATTTATCTCGTGACACGTTTACAAAAAAAATTTTTTTTTTGGGTATTTTGAAAAAAATTTTTTTTTTTTTTTTTTTTGTACAACCGGATGTGTAATTCAATTTTTTGTTATTGACACGCAACGAAATCATTTTGTGTGTCGTGTAGCGAACGGTTGATACTCGAGTACACGCACGCACGCACACTGTATCACGCATTAAGGAAAAAAAATAAAAAGGAAAAAAGGAAAAAACTTTTTTTTTCCATTTACTACAATAAATATAATTTCGTCGTGGAATTAAATAAATAAAATATAATCACAAGGATATAAATAAGTTAAGAAAATCGTTAGAAAGCTGTAGAAATGTTTTTTTTTTTTTTTGAAATTTGCCTTTGGCCGTTTGAAATAATGTTCGAAACGATGATGATGATGATGATGATGATGATGATAATAATTTAATTTTACCTAAAGCCACGAAAAACATTCACCGAAATAAAAAAAAAAATAAATTACGCTCCGGTTTTTATTATAAAAAAAAAAATTTCCATGCGACAAATTTCATAAAAAAAAAAAAAAAAAAATGAATTCCGCGAGTAATTTTCTGTTTTTTTTTTTTTCTATTTACACGTTCGTCGTTATAATAATGGCAACAACGCATTTTAAACTAATTTTTTTTCCCTCAATTACGATTTAATTTTTTTTATCGCTTAAAAATTAAAAATTCACTTTCGCGAAATAAAAATAAAATAAAAATATTTTTTCATCTCTCTCTTCTTTCTCTCTTCTTTCTCTCTCTCTCTCTCTCTCTCTCTCTTCTCTCTCTCTCTCTCTCTCTCTCTCTCTCTCTCCTTTTTCTTACAAAAAACGCGAATCGATTAGAGAAAACGAAATAATAATAATAATAATAATAAATTTATATTCTCTATGAAATTTTCATTTTTAATTTATTATTAACGTAAATTATTAACGTGATTCGATTACTTTTTTATTATTATTATTATTAGTATTTTCGAATTGACAACTTGAAATTATTTTGTTTGTCTGTTTGTTTGTTTGTTGGTGACGTAAAATATTTTTTAATTAAAAATTATAAAAAACGTATCGATCGATTTTTCTTTTTTTTTTAAATTATGTTTATCGCCTTCTTTGAAAAATAAAAAAAAAATAAAATAAAATAAAAAAATTTTTTTATTCTTATTACGACGGGAAAAAGTAATAATAATAATAATAATAATAATAATAATAATAATAATAATAATAATAATATTAATAATAATAAAACTTTATATATATAAGTTTTTCAATATTTTATTTTACTTATTGTTTTCGAATTAATTAATAATTAAAATTTGTTTGGATTATTAGTCGTGCTGTTTTCGCTGTTGTTGTTGTTGTTTTGTTTTCGTTGTTTTCCTTTTCTATTCCCACGAAACAAAAAAAAAAAGTTATTTATAAGTTACATTGTTTATATTTATAAAAATAACAAAAGGGTTTTCTTTTTTTTACTCCCTCATTGCGACGAAAGGGAAGAAAAGAAAAAAAAATTATTTATTTATTTATTTAATAAATCTATTGACACTTGACCCGGTAAAAAAAAAAAAGAAAATTTTTTTAACCGACAAAAAATAACAGTAGTTTTAATTTCGAAATGAATTTAAAAGAAAAAAAAAGAGAATGAAATTGTGACGACCGGATCTAATTTAACAAGATACGTATCCGCACCTGTGTATGCGTGTGTTTATGTTTGTTTGTGTTTGTGTTTGTCTCTTTCTTAATTTACGTCAGGTAAATTAAAAAATATATATAATAAAATTATCCGAACGATGTCAATGCAGCCCGTTCGGCAACAATCTTAAAAAAAAAACAATATTACCTACTCTAACCGGGTTTTTTCTTTTCTTTTCGATCAAGTTTTGTTTGTTTTTTTTTTACGAAATGAAAAATAAAAT
>NW_002987009.1:490151-493760 GCF_000006295.1 Pediculus humanus corporis
CTTATTATTTTATAGTACCCGTCAAGTTAAACAATGACGACATATAAAAATAAAAACATTTTCATTTCTTTCTGACATTAATATCGGATTTCATGACCATCATCATCATCATTATTATTATTATTATTATCATTTTTTTTTTTAAATTTTTTTTATTTTTTACGTGCGGAGTCGTTGGATTGTTGTTTTTCTTTTAAATTTTTTAAAGCCACGACGATGTACGAAGGTAGGAAACCCGAACAACAACGAACGGCTAAACATCGATCGCCTTCTTAATTTCAAATAAAAAAGATTTTGATTATTATTATTATTAACATGTTTAGAGGATTGTAAGTCATACTATCCAGTCAATATCGCTCGAGGATAATTGAAAAAAAAAAAAATTTTTCGAAAAAAAAACCGTATTATAGAAAAATTCCGTTACGTGGGACGGACGGACCACATTCTTTAAAATAAATTTTTTTTACCACCACCACCACATTATAATTATTATTGAGACTTTGTTTTTGTTAAAAGAATTCTGGAACGCTGGAAAATATTCTGGAAATAATGTTCTCATTTACAAAAAATCCTCCAGGAAAAATATTATTAATTAATGATTGTCGTTCACGTTTCCGACGCCATTTTTTTTTTTTTTTTAATGATTACATTAAATGGCGGTGACAATTTATGTACGGTCGCTGTTTTATTTTTTTTATTGTTCTCATGTTGTCACTCCTGTTTTTTTTTTTTCTGCGGTTCCTATTAATACGTAATCGAACTTTTTTATTAATATTCGTAACGTAATAATTTCGCGTACGTGAAATAAATTATTAATAATAAATCATTTTTTTGTCGTCGCCGCATTACACAACAATCATTTATTAATTAAGTATTATTATTATTATTATTAAATAAAACATAAGTGTAAATAAATATTTATTAATAAATAATAATAATAATAATAACAATAACGGGGATTTGTTTTAAAATGAAACTCGCGTGTTTTCTTTAAATTTTTAAATTCGATTTGAAAATTATTAAAAAAAAAAAAAGGTAAAAAATAATTGATTGTTGTTTGTTGTTTGTCGGTTGTCGGTTGTTGTTTTACGACGGTGAATGATTGGTTAAAAAATAAAAAAATAAAAATGTTAATTATTAATAATTACAATTAAATTTAACACGACATACCGTGCGTTGTAAAAATAAAATTTTCAATTGAATTATGATCCGTTAAAAATAATAATAATAATAATAATAATTTTATCGTTTTTTTTTTTTTTTAAATTTTCACCGTTTAATAAAATCTGACCTTTGACACATTGTCTACGAAAAACAAAAAAGTAATAATAATAATAATAATAAATAAATAAATACGTAAATCGTTTGTTTACCGTATAAATCATTTGTTTAAATAGGCTTCTTCAAACGTTTTAAATTTTCTTTTCATTATTATTATTATTATTATTATTATTATCATCATCATTTACTAAACTACTGTTGTCGTAATAGAACACGCGTACACGCACGTGTTTTTTTTTTTTAAATTTTATAAATTCGACAAAAAATTTTTTTTCTCCTTTTTTTTTTGTTTGCTCCTCCTGTCGTCGATGATGATTTTTCACACAATTCTATTTATTATTATTATTATTATTATTATTATTATTACCGTTATCATCATCATCATTATCGTCGTTATCGTTTGTAGTTTGTAACAACCGGATATGGCGGAAAGAAATTTTTATTTTTTTGTTAATCGAAGGCCTTAAAGATCGAGTGAAAGCCTTTTTTTTCGACAATGGGTTTTTATAAATTAATTATAACAATCATACTTTAAACCTTTCGCTTTTTTTTCCTTATCAAAGGTTGTAATTTATCATCATTATTATTATTATTATTTTAAAAAAAATTTTTTACGATGAGTTTTAACGATAATAATAATAATAATGGCGATTTATCTTCGTTATAAGTTAAAGAAAAGAAAAGTTAAAATTTCAAAAGTTCGATTTAAATTTAAAAAAAAAAATGTGATTAAAATGATAATTGATAAAATGAGGATAATAATGATAATAAAATGTTCAGAACGATGTGATTTTTGTGAACAACAGCAGAAGAAAAATTAAAATCGATGACGCGTAAGGCGACAAAAAAATAAATAAAAATATTTGCCGTAAGAAATTCGTCGCACTTTGACGTTGCACATTTTTTTGTTTTGTTTTGTTTTCCCTAACAAAGGAAAGTTAAATTACACAACATGTGATAATAATAATGATAATGATGATGATGATGATGATGATATCAAAGAATGACTAGTAAATATTTTTATGAAAAACATAAATAATAAATTAACACGTTCATGACGAACGAGAAAAATGTTTGGGTGGTAAACGCACGGTTAAAAGTATACCGGTAAAAGTTTTTAACCGATCCGATCGGATATCACCGTCCGATAAATAAATAAATAAATAAATAATAATGATAATAATAATAATAATAAAGGATTTACGTATACTTATATAGTGAATAAATATTTTTTTTTTTTTTTTTTTGTAACCGGAAATTTATCGACAACAAATTATCCAGGAATGTGGTTTTTTTTTTTTAAGGTTCTGGATTAATAAATTTAAAATAAACCTCGTTTGATATATTTATCATCATCATTATCATCATCAGGTTGCGGCAAATACCTTATTATTATTATTATATTATCGATTCTCCTCACCTACTTTGTTTTAAGGTCAATGCTTCTTGATTTCAGTAAATGTTTTTTTTTTTTTTTTGGTCGTAACAAAAAATTAACAAGAACCGGTAGGTAAAATTTTATTTATTTATTTATTTATTTTATCGTAATTTAAATAAATAAATATTTTTTATGTAAAATTTATTAATTTGAACAATGAGAGAGAGAGAGAGAGAAAGAGTGAAAACGGTAAATAAAATTCCGCTTTTTAATTTTTTTTTTCTTTCTCTCCCTCTCTCTCTTTCTCTATCTATCTATCTTTTTCTATCGTAACTTTCGATTTTGCGACACTTTTTTTCTTTTTTTTAGGCAAAAATTTATTATTTATTTATTTATTTTTTCGACGGATTTAAATTTTAAATTTTGGCGGTAAAATTTAAATTTTAAAAACCCTCATAAACAAAAGAAAATTATTATTTTCACCCTCGACAATGTTTGTTTATATGTAAACAAGCTTGAAACTTGATAAAAAACGTTTAATCCCCCTAAAAAAAGAGATTCGAAGATACGCATATTAATAATAATAATAATAATGATTCCAAGAAAGTTTTAAAAACAAAATGGAGGGTGGGAGGAGGAGGGAGAGGGGATGTAGGGGCGAGTGGGCGAAGAAAATTTTTTTTTGAAAAAGGTATTTGTGACAACAAACTCTTGACATCAATTTTTCTACCCAAAAAAAATCAATGAAGCGAAAGATTTGATTTAATTGCATCTTCATCTTTTCTTTTTTGTTTTTTCATCTTTTTATTTTCTTTTACCTTTTCTTTCTTTTTTAATTTCAATTCCATTGTTTAAAACAAAAAGAAAAAAGATTCGTGAAAGAATTCGCTTTTTTTTTTTTTTTGAAAAACGTAACAATAAATTTAAAAAAGGATTAATAATAATAGGAA
>NW_002987009.1:493830-496560 GCF_000006295.1 Pediculus humanus corporis
GAAAGAAAGAAAATGAAATATACGTAAGATAAACAAAGAAAGAAATTTATATGTATATATTGAAAATAATAATAATAATAATAATAATAATAATAAAATTCAGGTTTTAATGAAAGTAAAAATTTAATTCATGAATCGACCGATTTGTTTGTTTTGTCAATGAAATCGAAAAAAAAATAAAAAAATTGAAAAAAAAAAAATTTTTTTTCTTTCACTTTCACCATCACCACCTTCTCTATTATTATTATCATTATTATTATTATTTTTTAATAATAATTAAATAATCATTAAATCAAGTTCACTGTCATTGTTTTCAAGTACAAACCGACCTTCGACGCGGGTTCCAGAATATCGTGAAATTCGTTACCACACACACACACACGAAATTTATCATTAAAAAAATTATTATTATTATTATTATTATTATTATTATTATTATTATTATTATTATTATCCTCATCATTTATTTCTTACTTTTTATAAATTTAACCAGTAGATCCGGTTTGTAGAAAAAATCAAAACCACTTAAAATGGAAGCCAATTTAAATAAAAAAAAAAAAGAAACGAAAATGACCCAAAAAAAAATTTCTATCAGATGATAAAAAACTAAATTATCAGCTTTCCTTTCCCTTTCGAAATCGTACCTGTTAATAATATTTTTAACATTTTTCTTTTTCTTTTTCTTTTACTTTCTTTTTATATATTATATATATATATATATATATAAATATTTTTTGAACGTAAGTAAAAAGAAAAACAACAACAACAAACAACTATTACTACACCTCCTCGTTTATTAATTATCGGGATTTGTAATTTTCCTTTTCATTTTTTTTTTTCGTTTGCGTTATCGTTTGTTAAATTATTATTATTATTATTATTATTATTATTATTATTATTATTATTATGGTCACTCTTAAACACGACAAGGCTCTTATTTGTCGGGGTTTTTAAGCATTTATTCCAGGTTTCTACTCGATTCCTTTGGGACAAATGCTACAATTCCGTTGATGCTGTTTATAATATTTTCCAAAGAATGTGGAATTATTATTATTATTATTATTATTATTATTATTATTTAAAAATGTTTAATTGATTATTTGTCGATCAAAAATACGATCGGAATTGATTGTAACGAAATTGCGTAATACGTAAACAAACAAACAAACAAAGAAAATTGATTAATTTATTATTTTAAAAAATTAATAAATTTTTCTATTTATTTATTATTATTATTATTATTTTACAATATGTCGGTCATGGTTAAGTAAAAGAAAAAGTGTGAGAGAAATTTTTCTTTAAAAAAAAAACAAGTTAAATGAAAATAATAATAATATTTTTATTCTATTTCACGGTTTCAACTTTGAGGAAAAAAAAGGGAGGAAACAAAGAAACAAAAGTGGCAGAAGATAACACACACACACAGGAAAACAAACACGAAAATTTGTCAAATCCGGATTTTTTAAATCCATCATTTAAGAAAAAAAAAAAAAAACGGATTAACAAAAAAGATTATCCCGTCATTTTATGCAAAACGTAATAATTTAATCTTTTAACAAATAAAATGAAAGATGAAACGAGAGAGAGAGAGAGAGAGAGAGAGAGAGAAAGAAAAAGGATTTGTGAAAAGTTTTCGCAAACCCTAGGAAATGGAGTATTATTCCGAATATTATATATAATTCGTCATTTTTATTTTATCAAAATAGAAAATTTTAAATTCACGTCAGAAGAAAATGACGATTGAAATATAAAAATGGCGGAAAGAAAAAAGGGGAAAGAAAGAGGAAAAAAATGGCGAAGAGAGAAAGAAAGAAAAAAAATCTCGACCGATACTTTCTCAATAAATAAATAAATAAATCTTGTTTGTTGTTGTTGTTTTTATCGACTGTTTTGAATTACGATATGAATGAATGAATGAATGAATGAATCTTTTAACTTCCAATCACTTTCTCCGCAATGAAAATAATAATAATAATTATATTATAACGAGGATTCACAAATTAAACCTAACGTACGACAAATAATAATAATAATGAAACGTCATATTTTCAATAATCGTAACCACGACTGTAAATCTATTGACACGTCATTATTTAAGACAATCAAACAAAAGATTTTTCCCATTTATTAGATATAGAATATTAAATTTCGCAGGATTCTTTTTTAAATTAAACCGGAAACGGAATCGAAAATAAATAGTAGAAAAGAGAAAAAATTATGTATCGCGAGTTTAATAAGTTTTATTGATTGATAAAACAATAATTATCGATTAAATATCGGGAATGAATGAGAAATTTCGCACAAATGATAAAATATAAATAATTATCAAACTATATGAATATTTCAGTTTTAATTAATTAATTTTGTAAGCGTGAGAACGAACGCGAAAAACTTTTTAACGCCATTTTGTTTTTTTTTTTTTAAATTAAACGATCCATCTGATGATGGTGTTAAAATCTAAATGAAAAATTATATTTTCGATTATAGAAATAATAAATAAAGTCCTACGATTAGAATCCGTAAAAAAATTTCTAGTTTAAAAAAAAAAAAAAGATGAAAGTTGAATGATTATGGTTTCTCTCCTTTCGATGGTAAAAAATTTTTACTTTTAAAAAATATTTTTTTTTGTGTGTGTAGTAAAACGTCATTTGTTATTTTTAACAATTAATAAAAAAAATTAAAATGAATGCAATATTTTAAATCTCGTTTAGAAAAATAAAAAAAAAAATT
>NW_002987009.1:497025-515976 GCF_000006295.1 Pediculus humanus corporis
CAAAAAAAAAAAAAAAAAATTATTATTCATAATTTATGAATTTAAAAAAAAAAATTTTTTCGCTTTTCATTATCATTTTAAAAAAATTCCGCCATTTTGTTTTTGTTTTTTATAATTGATTTCTCGATTTTCACACGTTTGGTAATAGAAATTTATAATAAAAATTTTATGGAAATTTCAATCGATATTTGTCTCTGCATGAGTTTTTAATAATAATAATAATAATAATAATAATAATAATAATAAATGTCCGAAACAAAAATCTTTCTCCGTACGTGAACAAAGTCACGCCATGTGTAATTTTTTCTTTAATAATTTCGTGATGGCGGTGGTGGTGGTTATTATCAGTTATTTCAATTTAAATTTATTTTCTAGACAATTCTAAAATGTACCCCCAACCCTTCCCCTTTCCCCTCCCCTCCCCAAAGACTTTCAATTTTGAATTTTATCGCAATTTTTTTTTTTTTTTTATTATTTCTTCCTTCTCACCTTCACCTTTTTATTATTATTATTATTCCTTTTATAAATTCACTTTAAACATTACGTAATATACGTCACAGTTTTTTTCATCAAATCGATCAAATCTCGAATAATAATAATAATAATAATAATAATAATAATAATATAATCATAGAGTAAACTGAAATAAAAAATTTTTTTTTGTTTTCTCTCTCCCTTAATAAAAATAATTATTTTTTATAAAAAAAAAAACCTTTTACCGACCAGAAAATGAAAATCAAATCTTAATAATAATAATAATATTAATAATAATTTTTTTGACAGAAACGCACGTGAGAAATTAACAAAAAAAAAAAAACTCACGTAGATAATGAATGAACTTAATTAGTTTTACAGTAGTTTCGATTTTAACGAATTAGATTAAAAGGATTTATTATTATTATTATTATTATTATTATTATTATTATTATTATTATTATTATTATTATTATTATTATTAAATATTATTAGTACGACAACAAATCGTTTCGTGAGAGAATGGGGGAAGATGGGGGGGGGTGCGTGTGTGCAAAAACGTTAAAAAATTATTAAGTAGTAAATAAATGACAAAAATCAATCATTCGATGCCTAAAAGCAAATAAGACACTTTTTGCGCGCGTGTGTGTGTGTGTGTGCGTGTGCGTGTGCGTTTAAACGTTCACGCACACGCGTAAATAAATCTATAAAATAAAAACTAATAGAGATTTAATCCATCATCATCATCATCATCTCGACGCATTTGTTTTTCTTTCTTATAATAAAAAAAAAAGAAAATTTTTTTTAAAAGAAAAACCTTGAGAGTTAAAAAGTTATTATTAGATTTTAAATAAAAATCAAAATTTTATCATTATTATTATTATTAGTATTATTATTAAAGTTTTTTTTTTGATAAAAATATCATTTTGATAAATTAATGATCAAATTTTCATTTTGATAAAAGTTTTTTTTTGATAATTTTTTTAGTATGATAAAAATATCAATTCGCAATATTATTATTATTATTATTTAATATTATTTTTTTTAAAATTTATTTGATTCAAACAAATCGAGTTCAGGGATTCATTTTTTTAATTTTTTATTATTATTAATATTATTATTGTTATTATTATTATTATTATTAGAATTATTATTATTTTTATTATTTGTTATCAATGTTTTTAATCCCGTAATGCGATAACAAAGAAAAAGTAAATATTATTATATTTTACGATATAAAAATGGCGAACGTGTTAAAAAAAATTTTCTTTTTTCCTTTGACACGAAACTTTTAACGTTTTCGGAATAACAAAAAAAAGGAAAAAAATATTAAAAATAAATAAAATAAAATTTAACAATGGAAAATTTATGTAAAAGAAAAAAAGAAAGGGGGGTTGGGGATTTTGACAGAGCATAAATTCTTTTTTCCTTTTTTTTTCCTTTTTTTTTCCCAGTGTAAACGTTTTATTTTTTATTTATTTTCCTTTCCATCATTTTTTATTTTTTTTCCTTTGTTGTTTTTTTTATAATGGAAAAACAAGTTACAAAATACACATTTTCAGACGATAAATATGTATCGAATATAGAGCAAAAGAGAAAAAAAAATATATATATTTTTCCTTTTTTCCTACGTATTTAAAATTTAAAAGGTTGCCATTTAAACGTTCTAGAACATTCGAAAAAAAAAAACATGTCGTCGTCACACATTTTAAATAATTTACAATTTTATCAATCATCATTTCTTAAACACGTATTTTTATTTTTTTTCCCACGGTCCGGCGCGTAAATTTTAATATTTAATACACTCTATGGATTATTTATCAATTTGAAAATTATGTCGTTGGCAAAACAGTGTTACCAACATTTGAAAATTTTAATTAATAAAATTTACTAATATTTAAACGCCGAAAAATTATTTTCGAATATTTACACAATAATGGCGAACCTTTTTCTTTTTTTTTTTTTTTGATTTACCGTTGATGACCTCCTCCCTATTTTAAATGAAAATCGTTTGTTTGTTTGTTTGTTGTTTGTTCACACGGTTGTGATTTTAATTTAATTTCAAATTAAGGTAGTAATTACGATTATTATGTCAAGAAGAAAGAAACAAATTCGACACGAAAAAAAAAAGAGAACATCATCATTTTTGTCCTCTACTACCGTCTACCTAAATTATGTGAAACATAATGATTATTTTGCCATGTTAAAATTATGTAAAAAAAAAAAAAATTAGGGGAGGGGGGAGGGGAAGGCAAAAACACACGCGCTCAAAAAAAAAACATTAAAATTGAAAGAAAAAAAATCTTAAATGATTATGAACTTGAACTCGAACGTAAAACATTTCGTCTCCTATCGCCGTTCGGTTGTCGTTAAAAAATTTTAAAACAATAAAAAACAAGGAGAAAAATTTTTTTATTTATATAAAATATCAAAGGTGTCGTTTGTCGTTGTTGTTTGTACAAAATTTAATATTTCTTTAAAAATATTCAAGTGAATTTTATTCAAAAACAAAAAGTGTTGAACGTTTGTCGCATTTCTGTCGTCATCGTCATCGTGACAATAATGTTGTTTCGAAACATTTTTCTCATTCTTCTTTTGGGGATTTATTTTGTGAATTGTGATAATGAAAAAACAAAAATCGATAAAAGGGGGATCTTTCGTTTGTTTTTAAAACTTTTCGACGAATGTAATAAAAAGGGATTTTTAAAATGCATTAAAATTAAAACGATCGTTTTTTTAAATAGAATCACGCGGGAAAATGAAATTTTTTTAGACGATTACGTATCCATCGTTAAAAACGATAAATTTCGCGTTGATAATAATAATAATAATAATGATAATAACATCACCGAGAAAATATATCAAGAGGATGATTTATACAGGAGGAGTAACGAAGAGTCGAGAGAAAAAATATTAAATGATATTTTATACGAAAGCATAGCAAATTTTTTCAACGATAATAAAATAGTTTTTTATTTTCCTAAAATAAAACCTCACGATATTATTAACGAAGTCGTCGAAGGTAATTAATTAATTAATTATTATTATTAATATTTAATTTTTAATAACAAAATAATAATAATAATAATAATAATAATAAAGTTTAATAAAAGATGATTTACACGCATCGGTAGTTGTGGTACTAAAGAATTTTCGATTAAGAAAAAGATAAACAAAAATTAAATCAAAATCATAGAGTATATAAACAAGTAAATAAATAAATTTGGCAACGTTGTATTTTTATTTAAAATGTTTACCGTATAAAACAACTTTTTTTTTTTTTTGCCAAAGAAAAAACGGTAAAAAGATTTCGGTTTTGTTTTTTATTTCTTTTTCCCCTTTTTTTCCTTTTTCTTTTTCCTTTTACTTTTTTCCTTTTTGTTAAATGCAATGTTTGAAAGGGGAAAAAAGGAAAAAGTTTTTAGTAAAGTTTTGAAACGATTTTATCCTTGAAAACTTATTTGATAAAATTTTAAAATTAACAAATCGTAACGAATAAAAAGAAAAACAAAAAAAAGAAAACGTTTGACGGAATTTTCTCTTTTAAAAAAAAAAAAGGAAAATTTTAAATTGAAGTCGGAAAAAAGAAATTAAATGTCACAAAAGATTTTGTCTTGTAAAAAAGTTTTCGAATAAATAAATAAAATATATATATATATGTATTTTCCGGTGGAAAATCGAAAATAAAAATAAATAAAATTTTCTTTTTTTTTTGGTTGTTTTACCGTACGAAACCGAATTGTTTTACCATAAAAGGATTTTAACAGTTTGTCGTTTGTTTTCTTATCACTATCCATAATTTTATTCGTTTTAACTAACTGATAACGATGCGAATTGATAACGACGAAAGTTCTCGCTTTTCTTTTCTATCAAATATTTCTTTCATATCATTCGAAAGCGGAAAAACTGCGGAAAATTTTGTCACGAGTTTAAAAAAAAATTATTTTTTCCATTTGTTAATAATTGTTTAAACATTTTCTACGTATAAAATAATTTATAAACAAATTTTCCGGATGATAATTAATTAATTAATTAATAATTTTTAAATATAAAAAAAAAAATTTAACGGTAAATTTAAAAAAAAATTTTCTCACGTTTTTAATTTTGAAAAAAATTAAATGCATACGATTTTAATTTAAATACTCATCGATTGATTGATTGATTGATTGATTAGGTTTATTGTTCGAACGATGACAAATTTAATAACAAAAAAAAAAAAAAATTAAAATAAACATTTTTTTAAAAATTGAACATGATGTTTTTAAATGAATGATTACATGGTATTTTTCTTTATAATTTGTAATAAATTTCACGGTTTTAAAATTACGGTAATTTTTTTTTAACGAATGTTTTCAGTCAATCATTCTGTCAATATTTAACAAGTCATTCACCGATCGTTTTTTTTTTTTTTACCAGGGTAAATTTTTTTTTTTTTAAATTCATATCAATCACGTGTGATTTTTTCTATTTTCTATTTCAAACTCGACAAAAATAATTTGTTAAAAAAAAAAAAAATTTTCTTACAACCGGACTCCGTTTCCGGTTTTTCCTTAACATTTCCTTTTTTTTCTGGGCAACCTTTTCCCCCCCAAGATACAATTCGAAATTTTTTAAACGTTTTTTAAAGCGAATTTTTAAAAAATTTTTGAATTTACGCGAATCAAATTTTCATTAAATTTTCTATTGAAAACTCATTTCAAAATCTAAAACTTTCTAGAAAAAAACCCAAATAATTAATAATGATTAAATATGACGTCATTTAAATAATATAAACTCAAAACCTTTTTTTTCCCATAAAAAGAAAAAAGAAAAACAAAAATTTTCTATAACGGTTTTTTTTTAAAAAAGTAATTACGTAAATCTCGCGAAAGGAAAAAAAAAATAAATTGATTTTCATTTGTATTAAAACCTTTCTTTTTCCGGTTTTACATTTCCCTATTCAAAACGTTCCTTTTTCTTTTAATAAATAAAAGGATGAAAAGTAAAAAAAAAAAATGGCAAAAGGATTTATTTTTTTGTTATCCCCCAAAGGTATAGTATATTATGAAAAAAGTTCAAAATGGTTGACCTAAATTAAAAATTCCCTTTTTTTCTTTTTTATTCTCTGTCTCCTTAATATTAATAATAAATGAATCAATTAATTTGCAGTTAATAATTACTAATAATAATAATAATAATAATAATAATTTTTCGCTTTGTTTTTTAGGAAGAGGAAAAGTTAAAAAAATGATGTCGATGATGATGATGGGTTTAGCTATGAAAAAAGCAGCCATGATGCCAATGGCGTTGGGATTTTTACTCACGATAGCCGGAAAAGCATTGTTTATATCCAAAATGGCGCTTGTTTTAACAATATTAAACGTTTTGAAAAAACTCAAATCGTCCCACGATTATTAATTAATTAATTAATTAATTAATCCAAGCAAATAATAATTCGCACCCCCCCCCTCCCTATGACATTCACGATAATAATAACAAACAGATTTCTTTTTATCAACAAATTTAACCGGAAACGTCAACGAAACAAATATTTTAATAACTATTATTATTATTATTATTATTATTTATTAAAAAATGAAATATTTAATTATCGTGTAAATATTATCATTAATTATATTATTTATTTATTTATTTTAATAAAAAAAATATTATTTTCGGTTAAGGGAGTAACAAAAAAAAAATTTATTACGTAATAACAAAGTAATTATTTATTTATTTATTTATTGATTTTCCTATTATATTAATAAATAATTACTTTGTGTTAATAATAATAATAATTATTATTATTATAAACAATTAAATTTAAAGAATTTTTACCGAAAGGGAAAAATGTAAAACGAAAAAAATTCAATTTTTAATTGGATAAATTATTATTATTAATATTATTAATAAATTTATTTAATCGGATTTTATTTTATTAATTTTTTGATTGATTTCCTCCCTTCCTCCCTCCCTCTTCCCCTCTTCCCCGTAAAAAAAAAAAAAAATGTCTTGAATATTAGAAATTTTCAAAATTTTTCTTGTATTTAATTAAATGGGGGGGGGGAATCGTTAAAAACTTTAATTAATTTTTCTTTGTATCGTTATTATCATTATTATTATTATTAATTTTTTTTAAAATGGCGATACGTTTAAAAAATTTATTGAAATTATCAAACTTCCTTCTAGATTTTTCTGTTCCCTGCTTTTCTTTAATTATTAAAATTTTCCGGAAAGTTTTACGAAACGATTTGTTAACTTGAACCTTAATCGATTTCAAAATGTCAAACGTTAATTTTAATTGATAAAGATGAGAGAAAAGAAAAAAAAACCGGGGACGCAAATTCCGTTTAAGTTTCCCCCCCTTTCCCCCATCCCTCGTATAAACATTTATTCGATTTTTCACAAATTTATCATTATTATTATTATTATTGATGGAAAGAATATATTATTATATATTATTATATGGAAAGAAGAAAACGCGTTTTAAAAAATCGATAAAATTCAAATTTTTTTTTCCTCTTGAAAGTAATTTTCTTTTTATCATTGAAATTTTCTCTTTCGACACGACAAATAAACTTCTTCTGACACGTTAAAAAAAATTCAATTTCGATTTATCAACAAAAGAAATTTTTGAATATTTGTTATCATCAACAACCAAAAATGGAGTGATAAAACCGTTACGATAAAAAACTTTTTTTCCAGGCAAATGATTTTCCTTAAAATTTTTTTTTTTTTTTACTGTTAATTTTTTTCCTTATGACAAGTCAAACGTTAAAATTTTTTTTCTTAAGCGGTTTTTTTCAAAAACAAATAATAATAATAATAATTTTTTAAAATGATTACAAAACGTTAACGACAACCGCAAAATAATAATAATAATAAATATTTTTCTGTACTTACCTTAAGCGCGCGGGCCCGAGTTCCTTGTAGAATTTTCCAGTAGTCGTTTCGATTTAGGTCTTTCTCCGATCGTAGCTCATAACCTGCAAAAAAAAAAAATGTTAATAATAATAATAATAATTCTCGAAGGATTTGTAGGTCAGTGATTCGTCTTTAATAAATAATCAAAAAAGAGAGAGAGAGAGAAAAAATTGATCTGAATTTTACGTTTATGTTAAATGAAAAGCGTGCGGAAAAAATGGCGTCGTAATTTACGATTATTTTATAAAAAAAGAATGGCCGTTATTATTATTATTTAATAATAACATGTTATTAAATTTAACGCATCATCAATGTACCTTAAATTCTAAACTATCATTATTATTATTATTATATATTAATCGAATTTCGTGACCATAACAAAATTTTCAAATTATGACAATAATTCACGACAAAAATTTTTTATCAATACAAACGGGTTGAAGTTTTCTGTTTTTCCTTCCCCCTCTCCCCCCTTCCCCCTATTAATAAACAATTCAGAAAGTTTTTTGCTTTAAGCAAAGTATTAACGACAGCAACCGAAAAAAAAAAAAACAGTCATTTTATTAACGACATCTTTTTTTTAAAATGCGACTCTCATAAATTTTACTAATTAGTTTTTTTTCTTTTTATGATAAGAAATAAGAAAGTAAAGACATTTTTTTTTTTATAAAGAAGATGATAAGAAATAAGAAAGTTTAATAATTAAAAAAAAAATTTTATCACGACGGTAATGAAAAGCTGGTACCGGTAAAAAAGCGAGTACCAACCACCAACCGAGACGAATTCATATAATTAGATGAAGATTTATATCATTCGAAGAGTGTGTTTGTGTGTGTGAAATTTATTTTTGAACACCCTGTGTTTCATTTCGTTAGTCACGGGATTAATAATAATAATAATAATAATAATAATAATAATAATAATAACGACCGAACCGAAAAAAAAAAAAAAAATTGTCAAATGCAATTTACAATCGAACAAGTTAACACATTATTATAATTTATAAAAAAAAAATATTATTTATTATTATTATTATTATTATTATATACATTCGAGTGATTTTGTCCTTATTTTATTATAATATCAAAGTTTCCGCGTTTTTTTATTTTTTTTTTATTATCAAATTAGAGTGAGAGATATATGTAAAAGTATTCTTCATACACACAACAACAACAACAACAACAACAACAACAACAATAAGAAAATTTAGTGTTTGCGGTTGTTCATTAAAAAAACAAAATAGTGTTTATAGATTTTGTGTCGCGTTTATTTTAATAATTTTTTTTTTTTTAATAAATAAAAAAAATGGCGAATTTTTAATTAATTAATTAAGTAAGTAACAAAATTTATTATTATCATTATTATTATTATTATTATTATTATTATTATTATTATTATTATTAATATGGTCGCGTAATGACGGTTTTGTGACGTTTAACTTTAAAAAAAAAAATTTAATTTTCAATTTTTTTTTTTTTTTTTTAAATTTTTATTACAAATCGTTCAAATTTAATATACGAACCTTTTTTCTCCATAGAGTATTCATAAATATTTCATAGAGTAAATAAATAAATGAAAATTTGTTTTTATATTAAGTTTTACATTACATTCGAATAAAATTTTTTTTTTTTCGTTTTTAAATTTCGTTTAAAAAAAAAAATTGAAAAAAAATTGAAAAGAAAATTTTTTTTATTTTGTATTTTTAAAAAATGGCGCGAAAACGTCACACGCGCGCTAAAAAAATTTATATTATATATATTATATTATATTTATATTATTTTTTTAAATAAATGGTTTTTTTTTTAAATAACTCACGACTTTTCTCATATTATAATTATTTTACATAAAAAAAAAAACGGAAATCGTGACATTTTGAATAAAATTATCATTATCATTATCATTATCATTATTATTATTATGAAAAAATTTTCTTTAGTATAAAAATTTAAATTATTATATTTTATATCAAAATCCTTTTGTTATAATTTTAACAACGAATCCTTTTGTTCTTTTTTTTTTTTTGTTAACAATTAAATTTTCCGCTTAATTTTCAAATAAATATAAATCTTTTGCATTTTTCTTCTTTGTTTGTTTGTTTGTTGGAATATACAAACGGGAATTTTTTTTTTATATACAAACAAACAAACGGACGAACGACCGATACGAATTTTAATTTTAATTTTTTTTTTAATCAATTAATTAATTATAAATTTTATTTTATTATTTTCAGATTTTACACACGGGTATATACGAAAATCAAAACAACGTTCATCGTAATAAATAATAATAATAATAATAATAATAATAATAATAATAATAATAATAATAATAATAATAATAATAATAATAATAATAATAAATATGTCAAACGGAAAATTAACGTATTTTTTCGTCATATTTCAAGCAATATTCATTGAAAATAAAATATACGATGAAAAAAATTCATTCGTTACAAAACTAGTCAATTCAATGCAAATCCCAAACGTTAATAATAACGACGATAATAATAATAATAGTAGTAGTAATAATAGTAGTAATAATAATAATAATAATGAAACATATTTTTTAATTAATAAATATAATTTAATCGACAGTCCGATAAATAAAAACGTAACAAATTTATTTAAATATAATATTAATAATAAGGGATACGAATTTATTAGTTACAATAATAACCGAAAGATGGATCCACGTAATAAAAGATCGGCCGTTTTTGATTTAATTACCGGTGTTGATGAAAGTGATGAAAATGACATAGACGATCGAAACGATGTTTTTTACGATAATAATAATAATAATAATAAAAATAAAGAAGGTTACAACGATAAAATTTCCAAGTGATGATGATGATGATGATGAAGACGAAGACGAAGACGATGATGATGATGATGATAACGGAGAAAAGGATGAAAATGGAGGTGAAAAAGAAGAAAATGAAGTTTACGATGATGATGATGATGATACTTTTAATTTTTTCGGTACTAAAAAAAAAAAATTAAATAGGAAAAAAATAAAAGGTAAATACAAAAAAAATTTTACATCGACAATCGATCGGTGGATCGATCGATCGATCGATGAATCGATTAATTAATTAACACATTTATATTAATTGTGATGATAATTTTTTTTTAACTAAAGTTATTTATTTTACTTTCGCGAAATTTATTTACGTAAAACTCGAAAAATTAATTATTGATTATTCAACGCGTTAATTCGTTTAATAATAACGCAATAACTATTATCAATTTCAACTATCACTTTTATTATTATTATTATTAATATGGTTTTTAATAAAATAAATAAATAAATAAATTACGCGGCGTTTTAAACACATGATAATGATGTCAACAGTTAAAAACGGTTTGTACTACTTTTATTTTCAATGTCGGAATAAAACACAAAGAATTTATTATGCGAATATTCGAAAAAAATAATTATTTGTGTGGTCGTAGGGGGGTAGGGGGGCAGCGGGGAGGGCGTTATGGAAAATGCGTAAATTTAACATGTCAAATGTTCTAAAAAAACATACGAATCCATATTTGTAAAAGAGCACATCGCAATCTTTCTCTCTGACCCCCAACCATATCCGCCGAATTCTTCAACAAAAAAAACTAGGTTTCAAATGGCAAATAGTTTTAAGTACCTAAAAATAGATGGCAGTGCGATCGTTATTTTAAATAACTTTTGTTATGGTTTTTGATTTCAACCGTATCAAAAAAAAATTAATTAATTAATTTTTTTTGCTAATATCAATTACGAAATGCCGTAACTAAGTAATAACGAATTAATTAAATTTTTTTTTTTTCAGTTGGTAATATTGAGAGCGATGAGGATGATGATGATGATGATGATGATGACGAAGACGATGATGAATTGCCGCAATTGAAACACGTATTTAAAAAAAAATACAAATTCAAACTCAAAGATTTTATTTATTTATTATTATTCGCGTATAAATTAAAATTCGTCACGTTGATTCCACTTTTTTTGGGAGCCATGATATTATTAGTGGGAGCCACAAGCATGGCAGGATTTTTTTTCGCATTATTTTCCGCCGCATTGGGACTCCAATCTAAATCTCACCGTTGATTAATTAATTTATTTAATAATTTTTTCTTTTACGTTGCCTCCCGAAAAAAAAACTTTCAAAATTTTTTCTACCCTCTTTTCTCCTCCCCCTTTCCCTTCCCTACCACCAACTCTCTTCAAGTCTTTTATTTATTTTTTAATAAATTTAAGTTAATAGAATTTTTTTTTTATTGCAAAAAAAAAAATTATTAAAGTTTTAGGGTTTGTAAAAAAAAAAGTATTTTGAATTTTTTTTAAAAAAAAAAGTTATTAATAAAATTATTATTTTATATCGTAAAACAAACATTAATAAATAAATAAATAAATAAATTTTTAATAATTTTTCGAATATTATCAACGTATCATCCGTCACGAGTTTAAAAGAAAAAAAAAATAATTTAAATGCAAATCAATATCGAAAAAGTTTTTTTATTTATAAACTTTTTTAACTCATTAATAATAATAACAACGTAAATAAATAATAAATTATTAAAATAATAATAATAATAAATTAAATCGCGTAATAAAACATAAAAAAAAATTCGACAAACTAAAAAATTTATGTTAATGGATATTTAGTTATATAGAAAACCGTTTAAAAAACATTTACCCGCGCTTTTTTTTTTGGTAAATATGAACAACATGACAAAACAATAGAAAACCAGAAAAGGAAAGTTGTACGAAAAAAAAAATTTAATTAGAAAAAACTTTTTTCTTTTTTTTTTATAAGTCAACATTCGTGTATCATCCTCTCTCTCTGTTTAAAAAAACAATGGTTTGCCCTTGTCTAAAAACCGAAATGGTTGTCAATCAAACGCATTAACTCAATGGAATTAGCCTCAATAAAAGAACGAAGAAAGAACCCAGGGGGGGAGGGGAGGGCTGGAGGAAAGTAAATAAATTTTTTCTATTACAAATTTCAATTAATCCCTTATTTACAATAATATACAATCCATCAATTAAAAAATTTTCATTGTCATCATTAACTTTTAATTTTATAATACATAATAATATTATTTATTTATTTATTTATATGTATATAACTATGTACGAATAGGTATTTAACCGTTATGAAGGTCACATCCTTTGCAAAATACCTAAATTATTATTATTATTATTTATTTATTTATTTAATATTCAAACGCTATGACCCTGATCTTGGCTCTCTCTCTCTAATAAATTTTAAATAATCGTAAAAAAAATTTTTTTTTTTTTTCGTTAAATTTTAAATCGAATTATATAGATTATAACAATGTATAGCAGCCATTTTTGTTTTCTTATATAAGTTAGAGTAATTACCGATTAATTTAATGATTTAATTTTTTTTTAAAAAAAGTATTTTTTATACGAATGTTTTAAAAAAAAAAAGTTTTCAAACTCTTTGTAACACTTTTTCTTTTAGAAACTATTCACACATTTAAAAAAAAAAAAAGGCGTGTATGTGTGCGTTTAATATATTTGTTAATTGACTTATTATTTATTCTTTTCTACTTAAAATTATTAACTAGCAGGTGATGAATAAATTTTTTACCGGAAACGCCTTTTTTATAATAATTTTTATTTCGACGTGGTGAAATCACATTTTAAAAAACAAAGTAATCTTATTTTTAAATTTACATATTTATTATTATTATTATTATTATTATTATCGGTAATTTTAAAAAGTAGGAAATTTTATTTAAATACGACAAAAAAAAATCAACCGTTTTTTTTTTCAATACTTAATTTGACTTGCGTAGTTAACCAAATTCATACTAGAAACGTTAATGGGGGAAAAAAAATTTAATTTCAAAATGGCGGAATATTAAAATCTAAGCAAATTAAATTGTAAATTTTAAATATACATTTTGTTAAAAATTTTAAAATTTTATTCGAAATTCTATCAATATTATATCAATTATAATAATTAAAATTTTAAAATATTCGTTACACCAATAAATTTTCTTTAATTATTATTAATATTATTTATTGTTCTTTATTATTCATTTATTATACTTTTAAAAATTATTAAAACATTCTCATGACAAAAAAATTTCATCTTATTTGTTAGTTTTTTAACATACTATTGATTTTTGGTAAAATATTTGCTACAATAAATGTTTCATGAGATATTTATAAAATTTTAGGTAAAAAATATCTTCCGCCATTTTGTTGTTGTAAGATTTCTTACAATATGTTGAAAAATTTTTTTTTTTTTAACTATTTTGATTTTACTGTTATTAATGTTCCTTACCTTTTTTTATTGTTGGTTGTTTTGTCAACAGAAAAACATCAAATCAATCCTTCCACAACACACCATAATACTCAAGGATGTGAGTTTCTTCCCCAAACTACTCTAGTCAAGTAAAACGTTTACCTGTAAAATTAAAATGAAATTTATAAGTATATGCAACCACAATGAAGAATAATGTAACAAAATTTTAAATCCCAATTATGGATTTAAACAAATTCTTATTACTCATATTATTATTATTATTTACTAATTAATAACTAATTAGTGATTTCATATTAAACTGATTTGAAAGACTCATATTCAACTATAAAACTATACGGGAAAAAAAAAGAACAAAATATAGAAAAAGAAAAATTTTTTTTTGCTGTTGTGTTTTATATAAGCAAGTTAAACGTTTTTCAAACGGTTATATGTTTTAAAATGATTTTTGTACGTGTTGAAATCAAATGACCCGATGTGTCTTTTTATAATCCGTATTACTACCCACGCGAACTTTAGTCGGTTAAACCGTTAACTTTCAATTTAGTTTAACTAAAAATTATTTAAACGTTATTAATTGTTTTAAAAAACTAACAATATCCTTTACAAGACACATCACGTCAAAAAAAATGTTTCGATGTACACATATAATTTATTACTAATTTTTTTAAAAAATAATAATAATAAGATTATAATTAATTAAAAATTTAACACAGATACTTGCCCATTATTTTAAATATTTTGAATTTTTGTTTTAAATTTAAAAAAAAAAAACCAATAAAAACGTTTAGGCACTTTCGTTTTCTATAATTAAAAATTACTTTCGAGAAAATTCTTTCAAGTTTGTTTTTTAAAGGTGGTAGCAATGGTTAGAGGCTAAAAAATAACCAGTTATAAAATTTTATAATTACGTCATAACGGAATCGAGAATTTTTGTTTTTAATTTTATTACGTTGTATTGTTTATAAAAAAGTAAAATTAATAATCGATTATTAATCGTATCGATTTTATTTTTTAAATTACTTGTAAATGAAATCGATTGAAAACATTTACACGATGTAAATAAATTTGCGCGCGCGAAAAAATTTCACCGCAAGGATCGCATATTTATTACGTCACAAACATGGCGGACACTGTAAATAATTAATTTTATAAAAATATTTATTTGTCATGTTTTTCGTAAATGTGTGCCTTAAAATTCCATAAATTTTCATTTAAAAATCTTTTCTTTTTTTACCGTGACTTTATTTGGTGGCAACAACAAAAAATAATTTGTTTAAAATAATAAACAATGGCAAAAGTAGTAATAGTTATAATAATAACAGTAATACAAATTTAAAAAATTAATTTTGAATTACTAAGGCATTTAATTTATAAATATATGCTTTTTTTTTGCTTTCATTCATTTTTGCTTTCACTAATTCCTTTTAAAATTTTCCCTTTAACAATAATTATATTCCATCTTTTATTTATCATTTATAATATACCATTAAAATTTTAAATTAGATGTGGAATAACAGCATCCTAAAAAGGTAAACCAATTTAATATTAAATTCCACTCTGCTTTTAACCTTAAAATTTTATAATAATAATGATGATGATGATGATATCATATGCCGTTGGCATATCAAAAGGCACATTAGATTCAATCAAAAATATTTAAACATTTACCTTTTGGTCTTTTTTGCAAATTTGAATATTTATAAAGGAAGAAACCATTAGTTATATGTTTGTGGTAGCAAATTTTCTTTTGAAAAAAATAAAATGTACCTGAAAAAAAAAAAAAATTTGTGAAAATGAGTTCACATTAGTGTTAAAAAAAAAAATCCAAACCTTACACATACAGAAGGATAATAAACAATACAATGTGACACTCAGAATAGGTTTAAATCAAGGGACTGACAGTAAAATAAGAAAGACTAATTTTTAATATGATAGAAAAACATTAGGCATCCATTTTTATAAAAGATTTTAAATAAAAACCTTAAATGTGACACTGGAAAAAAAAAAAAAAATTGAGATTAATACAAAGCAGGAGAAAGTATCATATATGGTCCTGGTGACATACTGAGGTAGACATTTTCTAAGAAACACCCAAGAGTTCCAAAAACAAATAACAACAACAACAACAAACAACAAACACAGTACTACCTATGCCTCCAATGTAATTTTCGATATGAAAATAATTTTAATAATAATAATAATAATTTAAAACAATAAATTACAAGGGTAAAAATAAAATTGAGGAAAAAGAGATTAAAAAAAAATTCTTAAAAGAATTTAACATAAATACAAAAAACAATAGAAAATAATATCTTTTTATAAAAAAAAATTCACTTAAATAAATAGTAATAATGAGAAGAAAAAATGTTATTTTTCCATAATTTTTTTTTTTTTTGTAATCATCATTTTTATATAACTTTAATATTATTCGGTAAAAAAAAAAAGGAAAACTTAAAAGATAATAATAAAATATTACTCTATCAAAAGAGTAATAAAATTTTAATATATATATGTATTAAATAATTGTGTACAGAATGTATGAGAAAACAATTGAATATTATTTTTACATAAGCAATAAAAAAAGAAAGAAAAGAAATAAAAACATTTCAATTTTATTCACTTAAACCCATTTTTTTTCATTCCTTTGAAAAGAAATAAAAGAGAGAGATAAAAAGAGAGAGAGAGAGAGAGAGAGAGAGAAAGGTTTTAGAATCCAGACAAAAATTTCAATAAAAAATTTATTTCTTGGAGGTTTTTTAACCTCGTGTTTTATTAAGGTCACGAAATAATTTTCAAGTTCATTATCATTTAATTAATCAAATCGATAAATATCATTATTATTATTATTATTATTATTAATATTAATAGAATTATTTTTTTTTTTAAATTGAAAACATTTCCTTACGAAAAACGAAAATAAAATAAGAAGAAAGTTTTTTACTTTTTGCTTACGTAATAAAAATACCGTCTACACAAGCTGAGAATTTATTTGACCTCCCCTCCCTTCCTTTCCCCTCTCTCCTCCCCCCGAGAAAAAAATTCATTTTCCCCGTGACTCAAAAAAACGTGTGTTATTATTACATAGATTAGGAACTTTTCTCAAATTTTAATGTCATGCGTCAATGTTTTAAAAGTAAGTCAAAAGGATATGTGTAACCACGAATTGAGAGAAAGAGAAAAAAAAAAAGTGAAAGTGTAAAATATGGGAAAACAAAACAAAAAAAAAAAAAAAAGAAAAGAAAGAAAGAAAGAAAGAAGGAGGAGGAGTAATGATTTCTATATACACACACACACACACCTAAATCTATGATTCAAAAGTTTTCGGTGTAAAATACCTACACCGGATACAAAATAATAATAATAATAATAATGTTATTGACACATTATTGTTACCTTACGGGAAAGTTAACCCGTTAATAAGCGGAGTACATTAAATTGTTGTTGGTTCGTATTAAAACCTATCATGTCACAAATACAAAAATTTTTTTTTTTTTTTTTGTTTCATACGTTATCATATTAACGAATAATTTAAATACCGTTAAATGACCTTTGACTCTTCGTATATATATAAAAAATTTTTCGTCTCCTTCCCTCACCTCCCCCAAAACCTTTTAAGGCTCAAAAATTTATTTAAAAAAAATTATCGCAAAGTAATTTAATTGTAATAAAATTGCATAACGTGAAAGGAAGTCAAGTGAAAGGTTAAATTCCGAATCCGATACGATCGATTAATAAAATTATTATTATTATTTTTTATTGATTTATTTAAATTCTTTTTTTACAAGTCATTTATTTATTTATTAAGTGTTAAAATTAAATAAATAAATAAATGAATGAATTTAAATTTTATTTATTAATTATTGCCAAAAGTTTTTTTTTTTTTACGATACGAAAATTATTTAAAACGTCAGTTAATAATAATAATAATGATAATAATAATAAATTAAAATAAATAATTAATGAGAGAATGTTAATAATAATAAGGAAATGAAGGGAAAATGAGGAGATACAACGTTTTAAAATTATGCCACCCATGCGTGTGTGTTAATATACGACGGGAGGAGATGGTTTGATGAGCCCCACTTGGAAAAAAGCGGATGTAAATGAAAAAAAAAAAGAAGACAATGCTAAGACCAGGCCTAAGAATAAAATAATAAAAAAAAGAATCAAAGATGAAAAATAATCAGTTGCACACGAGATTTTTAAGACGAACAACAACAACAAAAACAACAAGAACAACAACAATCATGAATTCGTTAATAGTGATGATGATTGTTTTAGTTGAGTGCGCGTTCGGTGGTATCGTGAACCCACAGGAAAATGAAATAAATACGGGAAGATCGATAAATAATAATAATAACGGTTTAGAAACGGCATATAAGTTTTTTACGGATTGTCAAGATAAGGATTTCGAAACGTGTATGGGAGTCAAAGCAGTGACTATGATGAACAGAATGGCAAGAATGGAAGATTTGAAAATATTCGAAGGTATGAGTTTTGTCAGATCTGGAGAAATCGATAGAACGGGTAGAGGTTTAAGCGAAGCGGAATTGGAAAACATGCTACCGGAAGAAACGTCGGAAAAAAGATCGAGATTGATCGATTTGTTTTTCGATGCTGCATTTAAATTTCTTAAATCACATTCGTTACAATTGAAAATGCCCGAATCGACATCGATGGATTTGGAAAGAGCTTTACAAGAAGGTAACAAACAAACAAACAAACAACACAAAAACCAAAAAATGTTTTCTTATTATTGATTTTATTGATTTTTTTAAGGACGTGGAAAATTGAAAAAATCACTTTTGCCAATAATTCTTGGTGTCGGAGCCAAAGTTTTTGCCGTTATTCCGTTACTTTTGGGAGGTTTAGCTTTAGTTGCAACTAAAGCTTTAGTACTCGCTAAAATTGCATTCGTCATTGCTGCCATTTTAGGTTTACAAAAATTACTCGGCGGTAGTGGCGGTGGCGCATTAGGAGGTTTCGGAAAAGTGAGTCTATATTTTTCTAAATCGTAAAATTTTTTTTAATCATTTGTTTTAATAATAATAATAATAATAATAATAATAATAATAATAATAATTTATCGTTTTTAAGGTACCTAGTAATGCGGGTTGGACCACCGGAAACAGTTACTCAAACACGGCCGGTTGGAGCGGTTCCGGTCCATATTACAGAAGTTTCAACGAAAATGAAAGCAGTCACGACATGGCATACAGCGCTCAATCGCCAAAATCCCTTTAAAAAAATTACTTAAAACATTTTTAAACCATCTGTAAATTATTTTTCAC